>NC_047525.1:791506-1091506 GCF_902827115.2 Pseudochaenichthys georgianus | reverse complement strand
ATTAAAACATACTTTAAAGCCCCAAATATGTACATAGACAGCCCAATCTGTGGCAACCATGCCTTGAAACCGGCCAGCATGGATTCCACGTTTGCTCGCTGGAAGGAGAAGGGAGTAGAGTGCTTGCAGAACTTGTACCAGGGGGGCCACTTGATGTCCTTCGAGCAATTGAGGAACAAATACGATCTCCAGGCCTCACACTTTTTTCGATATCTACAGATCCGGAGCTTTATGAGGTCTCATATTGCTACATTTGCAGATATACCACAGCATCGGGCACTTGAAGAGATAATTAATGTTAGACCAGGATGTAGAGGAGCAGTGTCAACCCTATACCAGACACTTCTTAGTCAGGAAGCAATCAGCACAGAACAGTATAGAACTGAGTGGGAGACAGAATTGGGTATGCCGATCACTGAGGAATTTTGGGAAACATGTTTTAGGAATATTCACCGGTGCTCAGTAAATGTTAGATTAAATCTGATACAATTTAAAGTTGTACATAGGTTGCACTACTCAAAAGTTAAAGTAAACAAGATGTATTCCAGAGTATCAGCATTATGTAACAAATGTAAGAATCAACCTGGCAACCTTACAAGACACACCAATTCTGGACCTGCCCCAACCTCCACTCATTCTGGACTTCTGTATTTGATTTTTATTCAAAAGCATTTGACAAGCAATTGAAGCCTGATCCCCTTGTGGCCATTCTGGGGTCCACCAGTGACACTGATAAAAAACTTATTTTGAGATTATGGAAGTCTGATGCTGTGCTGGGGCTGAGAGTTGAGTGAGATCCTCCACCTGGATAAACTTAGATTCAAGAATGCAGGAAGGGGGAGAGTGTTTTATAAGGCCTGGGCTCCAGTGTTGAGAAACTTAAGAGGTCTGGGTGAGGATGAAGGTGTGGGATGAATGATCAATAATGTTAAACCTGTAACCATTTTTTTTTTTTTTTTTTTTCAATTTGCTATATACATTTTTTTTTTTCCTGATGTGCTCTGTTGGATTGCCCTCTTGTTTCTAGCATGAATATTGCATTTTGTATTATCTCGCCCATGGATGTGTTTTAAAACCACCAATAGTCTAATTGTACTAGTATGTTCTGAATCTGCTATTTTGTTGTTATTGAAAATATGATTGCTTTGTATACTAATGTGGTTTGTACACGAAATGTCTGCAATAAAAATATTCTTTTAAAAAAAAAATGCATTTACATCTCCCTCTCTTAAAAAATGAGTGAGATTGAAAAGACAAAAAAAATATGCTGGGAGGATTGTCTTGTTGTTTTACTGTATGTACAATTACTACTCCAGACTACGACGTGCTATATTCAGTATGTATTAATACACCGGAGACATACTATTTGCCAATTCACCTTTTACCCCACCTTTCGTTGGCTTCCTGTACAAGGGTGTACAATATAAGATATGAACACAGCATAACACACAGAAATTAGAACCATCTCCTCATCTTACTATCTGAAATAAGTTAAGTAGGTCTAAGCAAATATCACAAAATGGACTCCAAATCACTGTTTTACTACAAGCAATTATTGTTGCCACATGATGTGAATATGGATGAATTTCCAATTATATTTACAGTTTGTAATATAAAAAGCATTTTTTTCCTCAAAATGAACTTGTGTGAGTAAATTCAGATTGAAGTCTGGCAATAAACACACCACATGGGTGTGGAGGGCCCGCTGATAACAGCTTCAGAGCTTAGTATGTAATAGATAGCACATATCCATACACACCATATCTTATTCATATGAGGAGCTGACATAAAGGATTTATAGGCAGCCATAAACACTCTCCGTACATTACAGCCACATAAAGATACATGTCATTGGGTAGAAGTGAATTCAGCCCATTGAGATATTTGAGCTTATTGTTTTATGTCATCTTCTCTTGTCTCCACAGATGGTACTGGCATGTTCCGCGTTGCACCACAGCAGATCAGCCTATAGTGGAAAAAACAGCCCAAACTAATTATATGTGATTTATTCTTCAAATCTATATGAAACACATTTAATGGTTTACTAAACGTTGTCACTGATTACACACTGAGAGCCTGCTCACTCTGCCTCTGTGCCTCTGACACACACACACACACAGATAAAAGCCTTTCGATCTCCAGAACAAGCCTGGTCTTTTGTTTTGCGTGCCATACATTTCCTCCAATGTGAGTAGCAGTTTTAACAGCTTAGCGAGTGTCGCTGCTGCTGCTAACCAGAGGCATAAAGGCTGCAGTGGGGCAGTGAAACATGAAGGAGGGCTGCCTACATTATGACCTCTCTCTCTCTCCCTCCCTGTAACCTGTTTTTATCAGCATATTCTGCCCTCTCTTTGCTCTTTGAATGTGTGCTGTTTGCTGTAACAGCTCAGCTGAGGGTTGAAGGGTTCATGACGCCTGCAGGACTCCGGCTGGTGTCAAAGTGTGGCTACTAACATGAAGGTGGTTTGGCTCTATAAGTGTTTACTGCTCTCATTGGTTTGGGAGTGCAGTTGAGCATCAGATTTAACAGAATTTGGAAGATCATGTGTATGGGGTGCATGCCATCACCAATTACGTTTTTGTGACACGTGATGTTAGAAGGATCCTCAGGTACCCCAGTGTTTGCATTCTGTCAAATCACCTGTATCACATGTATCAGCTTTATCTCCTGTATCACCTGTATCTCCTGTATCACCTTTATTACCTGTATCAGCTATATCAGCTTTATCACCTGTATCTCCTGTATCACCTGTATCAGCTGTATCTCCTGTATCACCTTTATTACCTGTATCAGCTGTATCAGCTTTATCACCTGTATCTCCTGTATCACCTGTATCAGCTTTATCACCTTTATCTCCTGCATCACCTGTATCACCTGTATCAGCTGTATCACCTGTATCACCTGTATCAGCTGTATCAGCTGTATCACCTGTATCACCTGTATCAGCTGTATCACCTGTATGGGGTCATGAAAGGAGCGTCCACGCCGCGGCCCTGGGAGTATTGACGAAATCGACAAGATCAACTAGATCGACTAGATACTGCTAATCCTATCACCACTACTGTGAGGGAAATATTTTGTTTAAGTGTTTGTAACAAAGAGCATTTTGTGTTTCACATAGGTCTGCCATAACTTAGAGCAGGGGGTTATAGGTTAAAGGGTTAAAGGTTCCGCTTTCCTATTGGGGGACTGTGACTAACTGCCAGAGGACTTTAACAGACTGTCTTTGTCTCTGAATCCATGTGTTTGTAATTATCGATCAGAAGACGCGCGAAATAGAGGCCCCTCCCGGATTCTCCGGTAGATCGTCTGTGTTTTCTGTGTAATGCTTCAGTGAGTTGGAGGGTTTTCTCATAGCATGTTGTGTAAACGCTTTGAGCTCACTCACGGCCGTAGCTCTCAATAAAGCCAGTGTTTGATATAAAGCGGACTCCAGCCTCCATTCCTTCCATCAACATTGCTGAGCAGAAAATCTCTCTCACAGATTGGCGTCACGAACAGGCACCTTCAGATCTTTGAAACACTGGTGAGTACATTTCTATTTTGAGATTGACTCGCCAGCGTTTGAGATCAACGGTGTATTAAAATTACCTGAGAGAACTGAGCTGCTGCATTTTTTTTTGGGTTTCTCTACTCATTTACATCTGGAGGCTAATTATAACCTCGGGAATCGGTGTCAAAGGGGACATGGTCCTGGCCAATTTCCCCGTGTTTGTTGCTGGGACAGGTGTCTACGAGCAAGCACGGCTTATGTGAAAACTATGAGAATATTTGGGGCTAATGATAACCTAGGAATATCGAATTTCATCGATCTCCTCTGTGTGTGCTTCTTGGAATTAACTCACCAGGCAATTACACACAACAAATATTCAGAGAAACTTTTGGGAGATGCACCAGCAAAGTGGATTTTCTGAATTAGAAGCAATGTCGCAAGATTTGTATTTAAACAAATCGCCGAATTTAGGAGTTTTCAGAGGATAAATAGCATTTCTGCTGAGGTGCCGATTCTCCGCCCCCTGGGGAGAGCTGCACGTAGAAAAAAGGAGCATACAGCATTATCCGCGATTATTGACACTTTTGAACTAAAGAAAGTGCTCAATGTGTGGTTTGAGAATGTTGTATGAATTGCTGAATTTGGCTGTGTTTGCTGATACACGAGAATTATGAGTATAGAAGGCTCTCATAATTAATTGCCCCTCTGAAAGTCTCCCTAATTCGGATTAAAATAGGCTGGAAGAGTTTTTGTCAGGCTGAGTTGTTGAGAGTTTTTATGTTTGTTTGTCTAATTGCAGTGTTTGTTTTATTGTACTAACCGTTAAACATGGGTAATACTGTCTCCGCAAACGGGTCCGTTGGTAAGCGGGACAATATTTCACGCACCAAGACACTTACAAAGAATCCTATTACAGACAGCCACTACACGCACATGTTTTCCCCTAATATGCCGTCAGGAATTGTCGGAAGAAGCTTGGATTGGACTAAAGTTATGCCGTTCACATCGTTACTTTGTGAGCACTCGCAACAGAATAGTCAAAAAGGACAGATTCTGTTTGATTGGCCGTTAACGGGCACTTTTGACATGATGGTACTGTGGCAAGCGTTCAAATTAATTGAACAGGAGGCGAATTGCTCCTGGGATGCAACGTACATGAAGGACTGCGTTAAAGCTTGGATGACTATTGCAGAAAGAAGAGGTTATGATGAGCGAAAAAATGAAAAGTCAGTTGGCACCGAGCGAGGCTCCATTGAACTCAAAGCTTTGATTGAACGAGTTTCTAAATGCGCAGCTACTTGTCATTTGCTTAGCCTAGAGGCTGCTTTTGATGTTAAATCAGAAAACATGTCCAGAATTAAACAAAGACACGGAAAAGACGTCACAGCCATTGCGAAATCAGTCATGTACGATTGGCTGAAAAGACAAGGCAAATCTCCCAGCACAGCTCAATTAATTTCCATTTTAACGGACACGGGGCTGCTGGAGGGGAAGCAGGCTGTGTCTCTCTGCACACAAATGATTCCCGCGATAGGACTCTCAAATTCCGGGGCAAGAAACTCCGAGGACGATTTATTAATGTCAGCTGCAGCTATCATGAATAAAAATCGTTTGACATATCAGGAAGGACAGTATAGAGAAAGGGAGCAGCAGGAACACAGTGCAGCGGACAGTGAAGAGGAAACGCCAGAGAGCAGCCCATTACACACGCCGGCCTCTGGCTCCGCAACGAAAATGTTACACACTCCAAACACGCCGTACGGCACCAGTTTTAAGAACTATGTCCCTCATAGAATTATCACAAGACTGCAAACATCTCAGGATAATAATTCTACTGGAGCTATGACAGCACCGAAAATACTGATAGGAGATGTTGCAGTTTATAAGCCTTGGACACCCGCTGAGGTTATAGATGTCACTAATCACGCTCCAAGTCCGACTAAAAGCCCAGATGAGTATCTGTCGTGGTTGACTAATGTCTGCTCAGTTTATAACTGTTTGGTTCATGATGTTAAACAGCTGATAATCCTAACATATAAAGCAGATTGGTCGACGTGTAAAGAGGAATTCAAATTCCCTGCCTGTACGCCTGCGGGTGACTGGCCTGCTACACAGACACGGGATATGTGGATCGAAACGATAGCTGCTATTGCAGTCAAAGCATGCGCCAAAACTCACACAGATTTTTCACTGGTGACGGCTTGCGTACAGAACCCAACAGAAATAGTCCCAGATTTTCTCCAGCGTTTTATGACAGCCTGGGATCATAATGCGGGCATTAAAAGAGAGGGCAATGATTTGTTCGCCATACAAACTTTGTTGCATAATTTAATCCCTGAAACAGCTCAGGCGTATATGATGGCTACCCCGGATTGGCAAATTAAAACATGGAAATCAACCCTCGCAGTAATACGCGCGTTGTACAAAAATCATGATATTTCTGACCCCCAGAATTGCGCAAAAGTTGCCTCCAAATACACAGGCTTATCAGAGTGCGGATAACTCGCAGCAGTTTCAGGGACAACATCGCACACAGCAGTATCAAAATCAGAGACAGCAGCAGAATAGAAATCCCAGAAAGGTGATGCCGTGTCACGTCTGTGGCGCAACAGATCACTGGGCAGGACAATGCGGACGGCGCTGGCAACCACAGCAGGACGCACAACCTTTGCCTGCTCTTCCCCAGCCCCCTCGCCAACACCCTGCATTACTGCCCCCCCCTCCCCTGACCAGTCAAGATGTCAGGCAGGCTCAACAGGGGCAAAACGGTCAGCAAAGTCAATTTAATAGACGATAGAGATGCCATGAAGAAGAAATAGGGTCAAATTCACAGCATTTCCCCATTCAAGCAGCAACAATTCGCCTTTCCAATAGCCCGCGTGAAGATCCAATTATGCCCGTTGATTTCAGTGGTAAAGCGGTAGACATTTTGATTGACAGTGGAGCAACATTATCAGCTGTGCGTACGAAAGAAAAAGTGTGTGAAGCAACCAATAATTTTGTCACAACAATGGGAGTTTCTGGCATCCCTATGTCAGAGCCCGTTTCAGAGAAAACTGATATTTCAATTGAAGGATCACATGTCCAACACTCTTTCATTATTTCAGATGGAAGTCCTATTAATCTAATGGGCAGAGATTTGCTTTGTAAATTACAAGCAACAATACATTGCACTTCAGATGGATTGTTTTTGACTATTCCTGACAGCAAAGTCTATCAAGCTGTCCTATTCATTCAATCATCTCAGGACAACCTTTATTGTTGGTCATTTCCAGATTTCAACATGATTTCTGTTTTCTCAACAACAGGAATTCAGAAAATTGCCAGCATTTCCCCTGCGTGTGCCTCTTTAATGTCCCTTATGAGGCCTGTATTGAATTGTCACTGCACAGCTGCTTGTAACCCATCAGACGACTATAAACTATCAGTAAGAGGTTTTTGCAACAGCTCAGATCAGTTGGAATGTGAAAACTTTATGTTCATTGGACCCCAGGGTTGCGCATTGCCCCTAAGGCTCACAACCAAACAAGAGGCTCTTTATGCTGCGGGTCTAAGGACAGAGGGTCTAAGGACAGAGGGTGTCGTATTGTCCTACTGATATTCTGTACACACTGTGAAGACCACTGAGACAAATGTAACATTTGTGATATTGGGCTATATAAATAAACAGTGATTGATTGATTGATTGATTGATTGATTGATTGATTGATTGATTGATAGAGGTGTTATGATTTTATCTTGTTATGCAGCATGTTGATGATGCTCTCAGAACTAGATAAATACAGGGGTCTGCGGTAGAGTTCTTTAGAATTGACGTGGCAACCCACTAGGGCTGTGCAATTTAATCGATCTTGCGATATATATCGATATTTAGTTTTCCGAGAAAGTATCGATATTTCAGCCGCGGGTATCGATACATTAAGTCTGATAACTGTGTTCGTTATACTCGCGTCCAGGAGAGAAGCTTTAAAAAGGAGACTAATTGAGTCTCTGAGAATGTTCAAATGTATACTTTAATTAATAAAAAGCGCGGTAATGTTACAAGCAGAAGATGGTTCAGTCAGAAAAACAGCTGTGTTCTGGCTCTCGTGAGCGAAGGGAAGAGAGCGAGCTCCACCTTTCCAGCTGTTAAATATCCTCTGCTGAATCCTCCCTGTGAGCCGGTTGGCGCTGCTGGGGATCGGCCCTGCACGTCTCCAATGTTCGTTGTTGCGCATTACAGAGGATTCAGACATTGCACATTAAATATATAACTAAACACGCCTTTTCTCCTCCTTATCTCTTTCATGACTTTTCATTTAATACATTTTAAACGCTGTAATCAATACTCCAAAAATACCTCACGGCTGGTATCATTTCCGGTAGTTCCGAATGTTGTCTCATGCTACCCACGTCTGTAAACAAACGTATTCAAATAAACTGTACCTTCATTTAATATTCAGCAATAATAATATCTTGACGTCTATAGTTGTAGTGTTGAAATCAGTAGGTTTCGGTGTGCAACACTCCGTGTCATATCGCTACTAAATTCACCTCTATAGAGAGGCGAAGTCACGCCCATCTACTTCCGGCCCATGGGACCCCGGAAGCGAAAAATTAACATTGAATTCAATGGAGAGAGAACACGTATCTTTTGATCCCGTTTGAATTGTGCCACAAACTACACATGATGTTTGTCGATCTTAAACAATAAGTTCCATGTCAAAAAAGTCACATTTTGTCGTAAAACTGTTGAAATATAAGACTGAAAAATACGCGACTACAAAGACTACAAATCCCAAATCCCATTCTGGCTCGCGTAAGTGATGTCACAGGCGATAATGCTCCAAGTGGTTGCGACTCGTAATTAAAGCGAAGAAGAAGAAGAAGATCTCATAACTGATTTATTCCCTCCAATAAATAAGAGATTGCTAAAAATAAATTCACTTTTACAAGATGCCTGTGTGCTTTGTACCAGGTTGTAATCACAAAAGTGATCATACCACTTGCTCTTTCTATCGATTCCCGTCTGATGAAAGGACCAGGAGTCGGTGGATCAGACATATCAGGTAATATCATAGGTAATATACATGTTGTGCATGGAACATATATAGTCAAGTTAGCTACCTAGCTAGTAGCGAGCATGTTAGTTAGCATTACATTACTTAGCCTTGTCAATTTTAGTAGCCTTACCATGAAGTTATTATGTTATTAAATGAAGTAAGAGTAAGAGTAGATGGTAAGTATTTCGTGAAACATTTGAAGAGTAGCCAACTGCGCCATCCACCGGGTGCTAAGGAAGCAGTCAGGGAGAGTCGAAGGCAGGCAGGGAGCTTTGCATGACATTCTTCTGGACGTATTTCCTTGTGATGACAGTAAGGGTGAGTCAATCTGTTTGTTGGAAAGACAGTAGTTGAGTGATTACTGAGAGAAAATTATTAGAAGAGATAATTATTCAAAGTGTTGTTACTTTAAATTGTGGTTACTGACCTTTTTCTCTTTTATTTCCTTTCCCTCACCTGTAACTGCTGAGACCCTGAGGAACATGCACACTGGACTGACCTGCCCTGGCAACAGGGGCGGATCTAGACAAATATTCATGGGGTGGCAAGAGGGTGGCAGGAGATTTTGAGGGGTGGCATCCCCTGACAGAAGTATATGCTGATTTAAATCGCAATCATATCAATCAATTAGGGGTGTAACGGTACACGTACCCGTACTGAAATTATTCGGTACGGGCCCTTCAGTTCGGTACACGAGTGTACCGAACGAATATAGCGTTAAACGTAAAAAATTGAGAACATGAACAACTTTCTGGAAGTAATCTATATCATTTAATTTCCTTGGACGAGAGGCATACTATGAGAGCTGGTCACAGGGATGCGTTCAAATGTAGTCAGTAATTTGAGGAACTGTCGAAATGGCGAACGCAGATAAAGTTGAGCTTGAAAATCCTCCAGCATCATTGAAGTCTCCGGTTTGGGAACATTTTGGTTTGGCAGTTACGTACAAGGATGACGGACAAAGACAGGTGGACCGAACCAAAGCTGTTTGTCGGCATTGTTCAACTAACATTGGTTACGCGGCTAACAATACATCAAACTTGCACACTCATTTGAAAAGGCATCACCCGAACGTGAATATCACCGGTACCAAAAGACTGCAGTGCAAACCCAACTCCCGCTAGCATTTAAGCCTCCACCACTCGCAAAAACTTCAGACCGAGCCAAAGCTATTACAAACGCCAAGTATCCTTATGTTGCCATGGTAGCAAAGCGCTACCTGGCTGTATCTGCTACCTCTGTCCCTAGCGAGAGAGGGTGTTCTCCACAGCAGGAGACATTGTTAGTGCCAACAGATCTGCCCTTTTGGCAAGCAATGTGGACAAGTTCATCTTTCTTTAGAACAACATGAAAATACAATGACAAGCAAGTCATTATGTCAAGCTGGCTGCTCAGTACTAGTACAGTTCAAATACAGATTATTTCAGTTCATCGAAATGCTGCACCTTAATGTTTATTTTACTATATTTTGTATTTATTTGAATACATTAGTCACAGTTTAATAATAATTAAAAAAAAATATTTAATGTTTTGTGATAATTTTTCCTGCTGTACCAAAAACGTACCGAACCGACCCGTGACCTAAAAACGAGGTACGTACCGAACCGAAATGTTTGTGAACCGTTACACCCCTACAATCAATTTTAACTTGGAAAGCCACAATATTAATATTTTAAATCAATCACATAGGTGATATTATTGTGGCACATCAGTAAAGCCTTACATATAAGGTGGCAGACGTAATTTAATGAATTTTAACTGAACAATAACTGAATGAGTTTGTCTCACTCTTAGACCAGCAGGGGTACCAAATCTATGCAGACTGCTGCAATAAGTACATTAATTAACTGTCTCATCGATGTTTGTCTGAATTAATATGATACTATTAACAATGATATTATTCCTATCAGCTGTCAATCACTGTTAATAAATAATAATAATAATAATAATAATAATAATAGATTTAATTTGTTAGCGTTTTTACAGGTGCTCAAAGACGCTTTACAGATATAGTGAAGAACTATTATGATTAACATATTCATTTATTATTGAATACACTATATTTTTTGGAGGAGTTAATGATGAATGTTCATCAAGATGCTTGCTCACCCTCCTTCAAATTTGAAAAACAAGTAATTATATAATTATTGATATACAGTTACAACCTTGATTTTACATCAGAAAGAACAAACATTAAAGAAGTGACTAACTGCATCAGTTAGGGTTAAAAAACGTGTATTCAGCTAAAACATCGCTGCAGTTATTATCCAGTGGAAGGTCCTTACCTACTGGCCTAGTTACATCAAAGTGGTTACTTTGTTTGGCTGGGCAGTGAAGTTTTACACACCGTCTTATTTTACTTTCTCAGGACTTAAAACTGTTTTTTGGGGGCAGACCCCCTCAAAGAAAAAAATATATACACGCATACAAGGTCATCATCTTAATAGTTTGTTATTCTCATCAAGTCATCCGTGAGCAGAGCATCAAGTTGACGTGTCTATTACAGCTGAATGCAGCGATTACTATTTTGTTCAGCAAAACGCCTCACAAACGTATTAAGATCAACAGCTTTAGTGCGTTTTGATTCAATGCTGAGTACAGCCAAACTGACAGTCTCTTCTCTGTCATTGTAGACCGCAACTACCTCATTCCTTCAGTGCTTGGGTCCGAACGAAAGGCTTCTCGTTTTGCGCCGTTCCCCCTGTTCAAGTGAATTCGCCACCAATCATATTTCCACTCTCGCGCCAGGACCGGGGGAGGGGTTACATGACGTGCATCTTGTGGTGCATTCACTTGCACTCGGACATTAGAGACTTTCTCTCATAAATGTCCGATGAGCCACAACTTTTCTTTCAAAACAAAGATGCCAACTGGGGTGGCAGCCGGGGTGGCAAGGCTATTGTTTAGGGTGGCAGTTGCCACCCCATGCCACCCCGGTAGATCCGCCCCTGCCTGGCAACCTGATTTCCACTGTACGTAATAGTATTTGGTTATGGTATATTATTTATATACATCAAAGGAACAATGCACCCCCCAGAGACACACATGTATTGAGTGTGATATTTTGCATAGGTCAAGTGAAATCATCTTTACACACTAGAAAACTGTAGAAGCGGCAACTTGTTTTGAAAATAGAATTTTTAATATCCGATAATGAAGTTGATCTGTTTTCTTTATTCTTCTCTCTTCCCAGCTTCATCCATCACCGTTCTCTGTTCCTGCAGGTCCTGCTTGCTAATCAATGCTTTATTTTTTTACACAATTACAAATAAAGTCAATGTATTGTATGACATGAAGTTGTGCTTCATTCTGAGTCAATAATAAATTAATTCTGCTTTCAACTGCACAATGACTGTGGACTGCACCGACATCCATGTAGCTGCCCCCCAGTAAGATGAACCAAGCAAAGTTGACAGTCAACATACAGCTGTGCTCTTAAGTTGACATGAAGAATTTGTGAAATATTGGTAATTATTTGGAAAAAATGACTGAAGATGCAGAAAACCTTTTTTATTTAGTAACAGTGGTCAGGTGAAGCATTTATCCCTACATATGTGTCACACTTAAAAGGCCAAACACACTGTTTGGCCTTAAGAGCTCTGTCTTACTTCCTCACTCTTGGTCCTCTTCTACCTGGAAATAAAGACAACTAAAACACATACAAGCTGAATGTTACAAGTGCTTCACAAGATAAATTCAAGAGTGCAGACTGTATAAACTATGGGCTATTTGGCAGGTTTAAATGATTGTTAGTAATGAATTATATAATTTTCTCATTGTAGACGAGCAGACAGGGAGCCAGATGAGAAAAGCAGAATATGCAGCTGCCATTTTCCTCATGGAAAAGAGAAAGGGCCCACCGTATTTGAGTGGACCAAAGAGAAAGGGAGCTCAGCGGTTAATCAGTCCAGCAACCACAGCTACAGCAAAGGGCCAGAGTCTGCAGAAACTGACCCCAAATTCTCCAGCATGCAGTCCGCAGACACCGAACCTGGACCCTCCAGTGTGCAGTCCAGTTGTTCCGCAGACCTGGCAGGGGATACTTGGATGCGAATGGCCAAATATTCAGCAGCAGGCTTACCTGATAATGTCATCCGTATGGAAACAGGGCTTCCTGATCAGGCCATGTTTAAAAGGGTGGCAGGGTTGGTGGAGCGCTTTGAGGGCTCCATTGTTTATTTCGCTGGATGGAAAGTGGAGGGCATCCTGCTGGCAGACCAGGTCTTCATGGCCATGATGAAGATCCGGCAGAATTATCCTCACCTGCACCTTGCACAGCTGTTCCACTGCAGTACCGCAACAGTGGGTAATGTGGTGAACACCATGGTCCATCTGCTCCACAGGTTGCTGTTCAAGAAAATGATGTCCACTGTGCCCAGTAGGCAAAAAAAAAAAAACAGCATGCCTGCTGCTTTCCAGTCCTCTGCCTTCAACTGCAGAATGATTGTAGACTGCACCGACATCCACGTGGCCGCCCCAAGTCAGATGGACCAAGCCAAGCTGACATACTCCACCTACAGAGGGATGCACTCCTTCAAAGTGCTCATCTATGTGGCCCCAAATGAAGTCATCAACTTCTGCAGCCAACTCTTCCCGGGCTCTGTGTCTGATAAGGCCATTATGCAGCATTCAGGCATTCTGGAGCATTTAGTGGCTGGCGACCTTATCCTGGCAGACAAGGGATTCTTAATTTCTGATATTGTGCCAGCGGGTGTGATTGTGAACATTCCCCCTTTCCTGAACAAGGGTAAGTTCACAGAGAGTGAGGTGATAGCTACCAGGGAAATAGCCAAGAACAGGATCCATGTGGAGAGGGCAAATGCCAGAATAAAGGAGTTCAGGATTCTGGACCTGATTCCTTGCCACCTCAGGAACACTGCAAATGTGCTGGTACAGCTTTGCTGTGCCTTGGTAAACCTGCAAAATCCCCTGATAAAGGAAGTAGCCAGCACCCTCACCGTTGACTAAGCCAGCGGTTCCCAAACCTTTCAGCCTGCGATCCCCGGGGGAACATCCAGCTGGCCTGCTGCATCCGCGGAGAGGGCTTAAACTGCTGAGACCAGCCCAAAGTCACACAACGGCTCTTTTAAGAGCCACCTACATCTTTTTTAAAGAGTTACAATCCTAAGTTATTATAATGATTACACTGGTTCATATTTTACTCAGTTTACTGAACTGTGATGCATGAAACCAGAAGGGGAATTGTTGAGGTTTACTGAAGTTACAAAGATATTAATAGATATGAGTATAACAGGTCAGTGTAAAAACAAGCTTCAGTCAGTCATGAATCATTCAAACTATTTATATAACCATGTAATACAGTTATGTAGTAGTTCAGTAAAAGTAATTCTTTATTTCTATGTCTTAAATATCCTTTATTTTAGAGGGGCCTGAGACTTAACATGTTCATTGCCCAAAACTGCACTGTAGTTATTGTACATGTGACAATAAGGCCTTAATATTAGGGCTGCACGATATCAGGAACACATAACACGATAACACTTGCTATATTTGAACAAAAACGTATACATGCAGCATTATTACTTTTCCAACAACATGGGATTTATTGTTAAATATTGTTTGTGTGTGTGTGTGTGTGTGTGTGTGTGTGTGTGTGTGTGTGTGTGTGTGTGTGTGTGTGTGTGTGTGTGTGTGTGTGTGTGTGTGTGTGTGTGTGTGTGTGTGTGTGTGTGTGTGTGTGTGTGTGTGTGTGTGTGTGTGTGTGTGTGTGTGTGTGTGTGTGTGTTTATTTAAAGGTCCTCCTCTCTACTGGCCAACACAGGGAGCATATGCTGGGTGTAGAAGTTCTCCAGGAGGAGGAGATTTCCATGCCATGCAGGGTCTCTGGGGATGGGGATGATGATCTCCTCCTTCGTGGTCCACACAACAAAGTAGCAGAGACTCCGGTCTGTGATGTGCAGCTGCCCTTGGACCTGGTGCCAGTATGGGTGATTCTCCTTGAGAACATAAGACCCACCCTCCTCACGGAGACAGAAGGATGGTAACAGGACTGCCTCCGCGATGGTCATGTTCCTCTGGCTGTGTGGATACTTCACCTCCAGCAGGGCAGATGGCTGCACAAGTCCATCGGGGGATGCTCCTAAAACACCCGACTCACTCACAAAGAGACCAGCGTCGATCACTGTCACCCGATAGGCCTGCACAAAAGCCTTCACCCCTTCGGCCTCGTTTACAACTCCCCAGTTGACAGCCATGACTCCGTCCAAGTTGTACCCCCCAAGCACCCTCTTCATGAGGGACGCGCATGGAGTGGATGAAAGTCCCGACCTCAGCACAGCACCAAAATTGCTGGCTGTCAACCTGCCCCGCCTGTGTAACTGCCACTGCGGATTTGTCCGCTGTCCTACGGTGGCTGTCTGGATGGCAGCTTGCTGGTCTCTTGTCAGTCGCATTGAGGCAAGAATTGCCTCAATCCCCCGACCTCCATGCCCCTTCACCAGCTCCGGCACGGTGACAATGGCCTGATGTTGAGGCTGCGGCTCTGGCTCAGGTGATAAAATCCATGCCATGCCACACTGTGTGCCCCTCAGTGCAGACCTGAACCAGTCTACATCCTGAGTGGCGATGTCTCTGGCCAGTGGGTTGTAGGTCTCCTCTTGCTGTTGATAGAGTTGAGACACCGGCTGGACTACTTTGGAAGTGCCAGGCTTCCTCCACTGGCACTCCACATCTGTGGAGCTGATCTGCCACATGGCAAATATTGCCAATGCTGCAGCGTGGCTGCATTTGTACATCCCCCGTGCACAATCACAGACAGCGCTCTGTATCGCTCCATCGTCTCCCATGCAGATCTGTAAAAATATAGTAAGTACCATGTTTGTTAGCATGCTATAATAGATTGAATGGGCAATACAAGGATGGTCAGGATCTGGGGGTGGGAGGGTTTATTTTTCCATAGTTTTGTCTGATTGTCTGATTGTTGTTATTGTTTGATTTTTCTGTATTACCTATGAGGTTGTTGTTTAATATTCATGAGAATATTTGTCATTGTTCAAATGATAATAAACATTTGCATAAAGCATATTTGTCCACTGATATGTTGATAAGAGTATTAAAAACGTGAAAAATATTCCTATAAGCGACATTTAGAACAGATAAAAAATGTTCCGATTAACTATGGACAATCGTCCGATTAATCGCGATTAAATATTGTAATCGACTGACAGCCCTAATTTTTTTAAATGTGTATGAATACATTTTTGAAAAACATTTGATCAACAAAAAAGAAGGATTTGATCAGGATCTAGACTCAGTGTGTAGTTTATTAATTAATAAACTACACACTGAGTCTAGATCCTGATCAAATCCTTTTCAGTGTACCAGAGGGAGTCACACACAGCTGTGCCTAGATAACCAAACAAATTGACAAGATAACCAAAACCCTTGGATCTACACACAGCAAATAAACTCAAATGACACAACGAGATCACACATACAGTATAGTCGATATAAAACTGGCCGCTTCAATCTGAAGAGCAACTAAAACAACACGGGAGTGTACCTTGTTCTTATGAACACTAATGTTATCCACAGCATACACAGAGACCACGAAGTTCTTAAGGAGAAAACTAGTTGCTAAAACAAAACACGTTAGTGTACCTTGTTAGCTAATGCTAGCTAGCTGACATTAACGTTACACATTGCACTCATATTACTCACCGAAACCTTGTAAAGCCGGTCCCGCATGCTGGCTCTTACAGAACCGACTAACTCCCCTTTCATATATGTACAGCTCTCAACGTGTCCAGACTTGTAGTGATTTTCACCTCGTTGTATACTTTTATTCTCATTCTGAAAGAATGAGGTGAAATTTGCCAACGTGACGGCCATCTTTATGTTGGTGACGCGTATTGTGCGAGACCAGACACCTGTAGTTCACTTAGCGGTTTCACACAAAAAAATGTGTAACTTCACAGTTTTACGACACATTTTAATTTTTTTGACTTGCAAAATATTCTTTTAAATTGACAAACATCATATGTGTCATTCGTGGCACAATTCAAACGGGATCAAAAGATAACCTTTCTCTCTCCATTGACTTCAATGTATAATTTTACGCTTCCGGGGTCCCATGGAGGCTCCCGGAAAGGGAGGGACTTCGCCTCTCTATAGGAAATTGTATATTAGCCACATGCTAAATGCTAACCGGAGATGAAGGATTTTCAGAATAAAAGCTCAACAACTGGTTGTGCACAACAACTTCTGGTTTTTCAGTATAAAATAGCATTTAAACTGACGGTATGTTTATGGTACTTTATGCCATCAAAACATTGATTTTAATTTCTAACAAGTCCCATTCAAATCCCCCGTGTTCCGCCACCTGCTGCACCTTTTAATTTTCCATTGTCCATTGTGATACTGCACTTTATGTACTTACGTTTCAAAGGCTTGAAAGCTACAGTTTGCACTGTTTCAATAAATGAAACTAATTTTCTCACCACATCTTTTGATTCATTTTGTCCAGCATTTGCAAGCTGGAGACTCTCTGTCAGAGCCATATATTGTATAATTGATGCTTTCAGTTTTCAGTTGAATTAATTCAATCCAAGTCAATGGAACACTCACAAGATGTCACCAAAATCCCACTGTCCCTTTAAAATCTTTCAGAAAATGATATAAGTGTATCGAATTATATTGAATCGTATCGAATCGTATCGTTGGCTGAATATCGTGATATATATCGTATCGTTGGCTGAATATCGTGTATCGTATCGTATCGTGAGATTAGTGTATCGCCACAGCCCTACAACCCACCCGTGCAGTCAGACCGTGACTGCTGTGACTTGTGATGTGAATCCTCCGGCGTAACTCCAAATAAACCTCCAGTGTTTGACATCAAAGCTCCTGCTCTTCCGTGTCTCCTTCCTGAGTCGGTGATTCCCACTGCATTGCTACACAGAAGTTTCCCTTACAAATTGGCGTTGTCGGCAGGATACCAACAAATCTACAGGGCTGGTAAGTGTGATTTCAAATCTACATTTGGACATTGCCTAATCAGAATCTGTGATTGACGGTATCCTAATATATTACCTGTGAAACTGAGCGGCTGTATTTCGTTTTTTGTTAATGAACATTTGGGGATAATAAACCCAGGGGATCAGTGTCTGGGGACTCAGTCCTGGCTGATTTCCTCTGTGTGTGCTGCTCGGGACGGAAGTGCCATACAAGCATACACAGCTCATGTTTAGAGAGACCTTAAAGAAAGGCATCAGTGAAGTGGAGCTTCTGTGTGAATTGCAATGTAAAAGATTTGTATTGGACAAGTCGCCGAATTCTGGGGGTTTTAGCGGCCAAACACAGCATTTAAAAATAAGCAGCCAGAGATATTACTCCTATCGCCTCTCTGTAAGCACGGCTCCAGAGCTGCAGCCGCGGGTGTGTGTGTAAAACCTCCCCGTGTTTGTGGGGCTGGAGAAGTGCAGCTGAGGGAGAAAGTCACAGCTTTTTGTCTATAGCTTTAACTCACACCACCGCCATCTCTATTAAAAACGAGATGGTCTGAAAGCACTCGTTGTTTGTGACCGTCTTCTACATTGCTGGCAAGGCCGGGGCAGCGCGAGGTGCGTGCATCGCCCGATGCGCCACAGTTCCCTATACATGGCTAGAGGAGCTGATGGCGGTCCGGGGTGCATACATAAAATTATAGACTAATTGATCACGGGTGGGCAGTGACAAGCAAGTGTAGACCAAAACTGTGCTTCATCGTAATGATGAACTCGATAGCAAGTGTATAGGCTGGTCGAGTAGGACTACAGTTAACTGTGCTGTTTTTGGAGAGAAAGGGTAGCGGAAAAAAAGTCTATGTTCTCCTGGTCGCGGGTTCATAGCGCCACTGATGGAGTAGTGGTTGTCGCCAGAGGATAAGCTAGTTATCGCTTTTGGACGGTCTTCAGGCACAATCTTAGCACTTGTACAAGGGTGGATGCGCGAGTCAAGGCGCCCCACTAGAGATAATTCCCTACCCCCTCTGAAACCTCCTAATTCTGACTAAATTGAGCTGGATGAGCTTTGCTGTCACGCTGTTGTTTATTACGAGTTCATGTTTTGTTTGTCTGATTGTTTGTATGGGGGGGTCTATATTGGTTTGTCCCGCCGTCTTGTATATGTTTTGTAACAACTAATAATGAATCAGTCCATAGACAGGGTAAAATGAACTAAACTTTAGTTATCCCACCAAAAGTAAATTACTTGAGAAGAAAAGAAAAAAAATGGGGGCTGTCAAACGATTACAATTTTTAATCAGATTAATCACAGCTTAAAAATTAATTAATCATGATTAATCACCATTCGAACTATGTCCAAAATATGCCATTTCTTTATGTATATTGTTGTGGGAATGGAAAGATAAAGGGAAGAAGGCGGATATATCCGTTTAACATACAGTATCTATGTTTATTATAAAAAAATTCTGCGTGTCAAAATGAAAGACAGCCCACACACCTATCAATCATCAAACCGTGGGGTCTTAATTCATTACGTGTTGATTTCTATCAACGGGGGAGTACTTCAGGAAAGTCGACAGGGGGGGCTAGTGGAGTACTTCGTGACCACAGAGTGTGAACGTTGTGATCAGCTGTTTTAGCGCAGTTCTCCAGTGAAGGGGGGAGTCTCCCTCCGCAGCCGGTTGGCGTAGTTTTGGCACAATTCCGTTGTACAGACCGACGTTAACAGCAGCCCTGTCTGTGCACACGGAGACCGACTCTGTCGTCCGGTGATCTAACCGCCTTCTGGAAAAGCTTCACAAGTACGTCGGTACGCAAATGCGCTTTGGGACACAAGTGACGGTACGCATTTCAGATTACGCACATAACCTGCGTACCAGTTATGTACTACCTACAGCAAAAGTATTCTCCGTCGGGACTTCCTGCAACAACACCACGCCGTTATCTTGATTCTGATTGGCCAGAAGACATTATCAAATATGTTGTATTGAGAAGACGTTCGTGACAAAAGTTTTCAAAACCGTTTCTGGTCTTCGGTATTTCCAGACAAGTGGCTACTGAAATCAATCATTTTCATTTTCATTTTTCATGGTGGGGATAAGCCATTTCTTGGTATGGGTGTAGCCAGTGTTGGGAAAGTTCACTTTCTACATGAACTAGTTCAGTTCACAGTTCACACATTTTAAAATGAACTAGTTCAGTTCATAGTTCATAATTCAAAATGTTGAACTAAAGTTCATGGTTTCAAAAATGAACTAATTTATAGTTCATAGTTATTTTTTCAATAAGTTGCTGCGAGCTATTATTTGTCTCCTGTACGATGTTAATGGGCCATTTCAATGTTTACAATATCCTCAGAGGGCCGTACAAGTTATTGACCTCTGCTTAAAAAAACTAAAATCACAGCCTATTCATTTCATTCTGTGCAAAGAAAAAGCAACCTCTTAATCCAGATATCTCACCATGACTCGCGTATGCATGCACGTGCAGGGTGTGGCGTGACCACCAAAACAGAAAGATATGGACACAAGATGTGTGCAAATGTATTTAGTTTCCTATCCATGTGAACATGATTTAAGTGGGGGGGGGACCTAACCTCGTCTAGGGGGGTCCGGAGGGCATGCTCCCCTGGGAAGATTTTTTTTTAAATGTTGAAGTTAAAAGGATCAATCTGGTGCAATTTTATACCTGTTTACTTTATTCTCTTATTTTTTTGATAACTATAATGATCATATAAAGATGTGCCTTTACCTCACTGGTTGTAGACAAAGCTTCTTATATTCGTTAGCATAGCTAGCTAACCAGATGCTAATGATAACAACACAGTTATTGACTGTCTGATCAGTATGATAGATGAGCAGATCGCCACTGGGCTTTCAACTAAAGACACAGACACGCAGAAACTGCGGCATGTGTATGGACTTATCGGTACTGCAATTTCTGAAGTGCTGGAGTGGCTTTCTGGTGCTCTCCGTCAGAACTGCACCCCTGTCAGTCGAGACATATACCACGTGATGACACGTTAGGCTTGTGTTGTGTTCAAGGACCCTAACCTTGGCCAGGAAAAACAGGCACTCGCTTGTTTAATTTGTTTGCGGTCTAGATTTCTTTCATTTTTTTATTTTTTGCGTGTGTTTATAAATTACCTCGAGGGCCGTACCAAATTGTCTCGCGGGCCGTATACGGTCCGGAGGCCGGAGGTTCCCCACCCCTGCCGTAGAGTCTCACTCTGAGCGAGTGCTGCTGCAGCTGCTCTCGGCTTCGTCCATACTAATTAATTCATTCATTCAATGCTCGCCGGTTCCGCGGTTCCACATTGTTTGTTGTGAGGAGTCTGATATATTTAGTATATTTATATTTTAGTGCGACAGCCAGGGGTGACAGGCGCGTACGCGTCACAGGCAGCTTGCTGTTGCCAGATTGGGTGGTTTTCCGCATTATTTTGAAGCCTGTTTACGGTGTGTTTTAACTGGGTTTTCGGCTGAAAGGCATATGAAATCTGGCACACTTTTGAACGCCGTTATAATACAGTGCTGAGAATGAACGCACTTTTGAACGCCGTTATACAGCGCTGAGAATGAACGCGTTCTCAATTACGTTCATCCAGCGGAAATACAGTACGTTCAGTTCACGTTCGCCCAAAATATGAACGCGTTCATGAACGATCGTTCATTGAACGCGTTCAGGTACATCACTGGGTGTAGCCTACCCCAGCAATACCCTGGCGCTGCCACTGGTGGGATGTATGGGGCGGGCCATTCTGCACATGCGTTAAATGCGTTAAATATTTTAACGCAATTAATTCAAAAAATTAATTACCGCCATTAACGCGATAATTTTGACAGCATTAATAATAATATAAAGATGTAAAGCAAAATTCTGGTAGTATAAAAAATGAAAATCAAAAATGAAAATAAATAGCAAAAGATTGTTTTTATGTCCTGCATCCGAGTGTGCAGGGGAAAATGTAAACAAGAAGCCCACTGTTCAGGGTGTGCGCTAGGTGTAAGAAGAAAAGAAGATTATTGCTAAAAATGTAGTGTATTGAACACATTCCGAAACAAAGCAGATAAGACAGAACTAGACTCAGACATAATACTAATTGTTGTTGAAACCTTTTGTGCTGTTGCTGCAAAATGGAAACTTTGTTGATTGTCTATTCCAACCGGCCACTGGAATCAGATAATTGATATAAGTTGAAGTTCAATTACAGTTTTAAAAATAGTTTAACATTCTTTATTAAACTGCTTCAAATTATTTCTCGTATCAACCAATTGGTCTCCATAGACATTACTATGTCTGAATTTGTTGAAGTTTTTGTTGAAGTTTTGTTGAAGTTTTTATTGTGTGCATAATAAATGTTTTAAACCTTGGGCAATCTCTTTAAAATAAGTAATTACAGTTAAAAAAATAGATGTTGTTTTCCAAGGGCCTCTCTTTCACAGGCCCACACTTTGAATCATGACACTTCCAAGTCCTACAGAGATCAGTATCACTTTGTGTTGCAAGCCAAATCCAGGGGTTCTACTCGAGCCCAATTTTAAATACAATAAAGAAAAGTATTGAACCCAGCTCGAGCTAAAGGTCAAATGTATTTAAGGCGAGACACGGCAGGCAAAAACATCGTTTTTCAAGTACTGGTCAATTTTGAGATTTTGTGCTATTTTGATTCTATAACATGTTTTCTTTCAGGCTTTTGGAAGGAAAACGTACAAAATACACATTTAAGTGTTTATTTTACTATAGTTTGTCTATTTGCGTCTGTAGATTTCTCCTAAATTCACCAAAAGTTAGCATTCTAACGTAACATAAAGTACCGCGACCGCTGTGTGCACCATGTCAACAGAGATATCGTTGGAAAGCTGTGTCTCTCCTGCACAATCTCATCGAATCCAAATATGGTCATTTCCTTTGTATCAGCAACCAATCGTGAAAGCACAAAGGGGTCTTAAACCAAGAAACGAAATCTCATTGGCTGGTGTCAATTTCTGACAACGTGATTCGTTCAGATGTGTCACGTGGTGTGCTAAAACACTTCCAGGTTAGCTTTCCGCTAGAAATTGAAATCTCAAAATGGCAAAAGAACGGCGAAAAAAAAGTTCACAGAGAAGACGACAACAATTGTCACTTGCACGAAGCAAGGTTATACAAAAAACAAATGACCCCGAACATGAAATACCTTCACGGAGTGCGTCGTTGCGCAAGCTATTATCCAAAGAACAGGAGGGTTTAGCTAGCGCCTCACTGCAATCTTTAAAGGTCGTTTTCTCAAAATGAGTTTTTTCTCCTACTCTGAGTTCGAAATTTCAACTTCAGTAGCAAGTAGAGACACCAAACCTTCCAGTTATATTCCTATCAATATTAAGAAGGCTTTTACAGAAGGGTTTGTTCATATATAATTCATAGCCTGAATTATACAACATTGTACACCTAAAAACATGACAGAAATGGATATTTTAGGGCTGTTGACAGTATTTTCTGATTTATGGAGTGAGTGATAAAAAGAGATATCCAATATCCCTTCTGTAAAATCCTTAGATGCTAATATGACTACAAAATGAAACAAGAATTTTGAATCTGGCTTTATCCAAAGTTCAGATTTCGATTCCTGAAATGTGTTAAAATATGTGCATATTTGACTTCCGGTAGTGATGTTGTAGGAGAAAGTCGCACGGAGGAGGTCTCCCGGTTGCACTTCAACTTTAACTTTAATATATCTGTGTAAATACCACAATTCATTCGGGAAAGTGACGGATTACAGTTATAACTTCAAGTCAGTCGTGAAATGAGTGGTTCTAAATCTAAAGCGAGCAATACGCCGAACTGCCCTGCTGCTCGTGGCGGTGCAACTCC
Organism: Pseudochaenichthys georgianus; assembly: GCF_902827115.2. Taxonomy (NCBI): domain Eukaryota; kingdom Metazoa; phylum Chordata; class Actinopteri; order Perciformes; family Channichthyidae; genus Pseudochaenichthys; species Pseudochaenichthys georgianus. The sequence goes on along the minus strand of NC_047525.1, from coordinate 1,068,154 downwards.
TGTAGCTAGCAAAATTGCTAAAATGGCGGCAGCTAGCTCCGGCGCTAGCGACACACCGGACACCTTTTCAATGAGCCAGCTGGTTTCTGAACTGGAGAAGCAACGGGCCTCGCTCCGGAAAGACATGTCTGAGTTAATCCAGGAGTCTGTCAAACCTTTGCAGAGCTCGGTGGACGCGCTCCGCGAGACGGTGAATCAATTTAATAAACGCCTCGTTGCTGCAGAGACCCTGGCGGGGGATAACTTTGAGCGCATAACAAGCACGGAAAAAACAGTGGAAACACTACTGACCCAGAATAAGTCTCTTCTAGATCGCCTCGACGACATGGAAAACCGGTCCCGCAGAGTCAACCTCCGGATAATAAATATACCCGAGGGCAGTGAAAAAGGCCGGGACCCGACCGAGTTCATATCCGACCTGCTGATGGGAAGCCTCGGCCCCGATGTCCTCTCCAAACCCCCGGAGCTCGAGAGAGCACATCGCACACTAGCTCCCAGATCTGGACCGGGAGGTAGACCCAGGCCTTTTGTGATATGCTTTCATCGTTTTCAAGAGAGGGAGAAGGTGCTTCGCTGGACCAGACAACACGAGCTTAAGTACCGCGACACAACGCTGCGAGTGTACCCAGACGTCAGCGCCATCACTGCAAAGAAACGAGCTGCTTTCAACAAAATCAAGCAAGCCCTCTACCAGAAAGGAGTGAAATTCAGGCTTCTCTTCCCCGCTCGCTTGCAAGTCTCGTTTGAGGATGGAACGTTCACTTTTGAGACTCCGGAGGACGCGCACGCATTCTACAACGAGCGGGTGATGGGCAAAGAGTAGGGGGCAGTATGGTGTTCCTGGCGGCCACCCTCTACTGAGGGTTTCCCCAAAAGACTGTATTCCTCCGTCTGCTTGGACTAAGCCGTCTGCTCCTGCTACTGCATGCTGCCCCTGTACTCACTGCTATGCGGTCACCTTGCAAGAGCGCCGTGGTGACCATGGAAACGGGTCGGCGCGTGAGTTGTGTTTACTCTCCGTATGTTCCGGGAGCGACGTGTATAGACTCCATGTATTTTTCTTTGTTATGATGGGGACTTTGTTTACTTCCAATTGCACGGTGTGGTCGCCGCATGTGATTTTATCACCATTTTTTTTCCCTGTTTTGATTACGATGGTAAACATGTTATGTTTCTTCCAATGCGACGGTTAGGCTATCCTATATCAGGCACTTTATTTAATTATTGCTATTATTACCTCTTTTTGTTTGCTTTTATCTCTTGCCATATGCTATCCTGCAGTAGAGTTTCTTAAGTGGGATGTTTTTGTGTTTTTGAGGTAATTGTTTAGGCAAACTTATTGACGGCTTGTTTAAAGTTGAGGACTAATGTTGCTTCAATGTAATCATATATGTTTTTAAAATGTGGGATATTTTTTATTTTTATTTATTTTTCATATTGTTTAACTGGTTGACCTCCGAGTAAGAGTAGGTTATGGAAGCAGAAAGGGATACCCTGTTGGGAGTGAAGATGTGGTCGCGCTTGGTTTGTATAAGGGAATGGGGGGGTGGGAGGGTTGTTGATTATTGTTGTTGTTGTTTTTTTTGTGTGTGTTTTTCTTGGTTTTTTTTGTGTGTTTTTTTGCTTTTTCCCCTTTTCCTTTGGCTCGGGAGTCACGTCAGCCATGGGAGAGTTAGTGCCCCTCGTCTCCTTATGATATGACGACTCAGGGTAAGAATCTTCGCTTTATCTCTTGGAACCTGAAGGGTGCCAATCAGCCCATCAAACGTAATAAGGTAATGACTCATTTAAAGCAACTTAGGGGTGATATTTTCTTTTTACAAGAAACCCACCTTTGTTCCTCAGAGATTGGCCTTCTCAAGCGACCTTGGATAAGGGATGTATTTCACTCTAAATTCCCAGTTAGGGCAAGAGGTGCGGCTATCCTTATACACAAGAATGTCCCATTTGAGTTATCAAACTCCATTGAGGACCCAAATGGTCGATTTGTAATTATTTCTGGTAGACTGTGTAGTATGCCGGTGGTTATGGCCTGTGCTTATGCTCCAACATGGGATGATGATACATTTATTAAACATTTTTTCTCCTCACTCCCTAAAGTTGATGACCATTACTTAATTATCGGCGGTGATTTCAATTTAACTCAAAACCCCTCCCTAGACAGGTCTTCCTCTAAGCCCCTGGCGTTATCCAAGTCAGCTAAAGTCCTTGACACATATAAATCTAGTTTAGGTTTATTCGACCCATGGAGAGTCAAATCCCATTCAGTCAAAGCCTTTTCATTTTTTTCACACGTCCATCATTCGTACTCTCGGATAGAATTACTTTCGATCAGAGGTCCACTCATGTGATTACCATAGTATTGTTATCTCAGATCATGCCCCCGTATCTATTGATATTAGCTTTCCTAGTCGCGTCCCCTCATCCAGACAATGGAGACTTAACTCCTCCCTACTAGCCCACACTTCCTTTAAAGAATTCCTCCATACGCAGATCTCCTTGTTCTTTGATACTAATGATTCTCCAGAGATCTCTAGACGCACGCTATGGGAAGCATGCAAGGCGTTTATGCGTGGCCAAATCATCTCCTATGTCTCAAACCTAAGGAAGGCAGAAAGGCGAGAGTCGGAGGCGCTCACTAAGGAGGTATTTAGAATTGATCAGTTGTATGCTTCAGCTCCTACCCCTGCTCTTTATAAGGAACGCCTTCAACTTCAGTCCAAATTTGATTTAATGTCCACATGTAAGACTCAGAAGCAGTTATTCCTCGCTAGACAACGTTTCTTTGAGACTGGGGACAAAGCGGGAAGACTATTAGCACACCAGGCTCGTGCAGCTACACTATCCAGATTGATCCCCAAGATCAAATCTACTTTAGGTGAAGTTTCCTCGGACCCGACAGAGATCAATAAGATATTTTGTTCTTTCTACACTAACCTCTATTCCTCCCAATGTCCTCCAGATGTTTGGGATGGAGATAATCCTCTAGATAGGACAGTTTTCCCCAAAATAAATGAGGATTTGTGTAAGGAGCTGGGAAGTCCAATCTCTATCAAGGAAGTACAGGAGGCAATTATGTCACTTCAGAATGGTAAAACTCCAGGCCCTGACGGGTTTTCTGTTGAATTTTTTAAGTTACTCCCTGGCATAATTGCACCAGCCCTTCAGAGAATGTATAATGAGTCTTTTGCTGAGGGCCGCCTGCCTCCCACCCTGTCGGAGGCCTCCATTTCTCTTCTGCTTAAGAGTGATAAAGACCCTCTTATGTGTGGTAGCTATAGGCCCATCTCCCTCTTAAATGTTGACTTAAAGATCCTGTCAAAGATCCTAGCCCAACGCCCTACAACGGGTCCTACCAAGTATAATATCTACCGACCAAACAGGTTTCATGCTTGGAAGACACTCATTTCATAACACAAGGAGGCTCTTGAATATCATTGGCTTATCTAGTTCATGCAGTCCGGAATTGATTATTTCACTAGATGCGGAGAAGGCTTTCGACAGGGTGGAATGGAGCTTCCTTTTTTTTGTGTTGCAGAAATTTGGTTTCAATTCAGAATTTATATCTTGGGTCAAATTGCTTTATGCCTGCCCAGTTGCCTCAGTCCACACAAACGGTCTCCAGTCTGCCCCATTTCCCCTTTATCGAGGTACCAGACAGGGCTGCCCTCTCTCCCCCCTCTTATTTGCCATAGCTATCGAGCCTTTAGCAATCTGGCTGCGTCAGGAGGGTGGATTTGAGGGTATCACCAGAGCTGGGAAAGTTCATAAATTATCGTTATACGCCGACGACCTCCTTTTATACATGTCTAATCCAGCTGCCTCTCTTCCCGTGGTTCTAGACATCCTCGACAAATTTGGGTCCTATTCAGGCTATAAACTTAACCTCCACAAGAGCGAAGTTTTCCCCATCAATTCTACAGCTAAAAGTATACCCCCAGCTTTTTTCCCTTTCAAATATTCTACAGACGGGTTTAAATATTTGGGGGTGCATATTACTGACTCAATTGATCGCCTTTTCTCCAAAAATGTCTCTCCTCTCCTTGAGAGGTGTAAACTGGACTTTGTCAGATGGTCTGCACTCCCATTATCCCTAGTGGGTCGTGTTAATTTGGTTAAAATGGTTGTTTTACCCAAGTTTCTATATCTTTTCTCACATATCCCCATCCTTATTAAGAAGTATTTTTTCAAATTGCTCGATCAACTAATAAGCTCTTTCCTCTGGGGCAAAAAAAATCCACGCATCAGAAGATCAGTGCTACAGCTCCCAAGGGCTCTTGGAGGCTTGGCATTGCCCAATCTCCTACACTATTACTGGTCCTGTAATATTCATAAACTTTTATACTGGTTTAACAATGCTGCAGACGGCTTACGCCCTACGTGGGTGGATATGGAACTTGCATCATCTAAACTCTCTCTTCACTCCCTGGTTTGCTCCCAACTCCCTCTGTCTATCTCCAACTTCACCTCAAATCCAGTGGTAACTAACACCATTAGAATTTGGATTCAATTTAGGAAGAGCCTAGGCCTCCATAGGGCCTCAGATCTCTCCCCCATTGTAAGTAATCACCTATTTCTGCCCTCTTGCACCGATATGGCCTTTCGGACTTGGTTTGACAAAGGGTTAACCACATTTAGGGACCTCTACAACCAGGGGACTTTTATGTCCTTCCCGGAGCTCTCGAAGAAATTCGACCTGCCTAGAACCCACCTATTTCGTTTTTTTCAGACGAGGCATTTTGTCCAGAATCAGAACCCCAAATTCCCGAGTCGTCCCCCAGAAACCCTGGTTGACTTGTTAGTGGCGCTTGATCCCGAACAAAAGCGGCTAATTTCTAGCATTTACAGCCTTATCAGTTCTGCTGTTGACAGCCCAGCGACCGGCCCCAGGGATTCTTGGGAGCAGGAGCTTGGAATCACACTGCCCGATGATTATTGGCGACAAGTTTTACGGTTGGTTCACTCCTCTTCAATCTGTGCAAGGCACGGCCTCATACAGTGTAAAGTGGTGCACAAAGTTCACTACACTAACTTGAGGCTTTCTCGGATTTTCCCCAATGTAACTGACTCTTGTAATAGGTGCAAACAATCCCCAGCCAATCATTCCCATATGTTCTGTCTCTGCCCTAGGCTCACCACATTCTGGTCCGATGTCTTCAAAACTCTTAGCACAGCATATAATACTACTATCCTTTCAGATCCTCTCTTGGTCTTGTTTGGTGCCCCCCTGCAGCCTGTTACCTCTAAAGTTATTCAGACTGTTCTAGCCTTTGCCACCCTGTTAGCCAGGCGACTTATACTCCTCAATTGGAAACACGCTCAACCTCCATCTCATAGCAGGTGGGTGAAAGAAATGTTACTGTCCATTAAACTCGAAAAGCTTAGGTTTTCCCTCAACTGTTCCTTAAGTTCTTTTGAAAAAACGTGGAGACCTTTCTTAAATCATATTGAATCTCTGACATCCCTGCCTGACTGTGACGACTGAGCCACCCCCCCCCCTCTTTTTTTTTTTTTTTTTTTTTTAAATTATTATTTTTTATTTTCATACTTATGTATTTGTTATATGTATTTTGTACTGTTTTCATTTTGTGTACTGAGAAGTGTTCTCCTTTGGGTGGAATTGTGGGAGGGATAAAACGACGGGGGGAAATGGATGAATGGAAGTTATCTGTGACACTGCTCTGTTGTTTTGTTGGTGTATTTGCTTCCAATAAAAAAATAAAAAATAAAAAAAAAATTGAAAAGGAGAGAAGAAAGACATCTCCATTTTTTAGACTGACGTTTTTTTTTATTAACAATTAATAAATTAGCAAAATTGTCAAAAAAACTAAAACAAAAAAAAATGTGCATATTTAATGAGATAATGGATAATATGCATATTTAAACATGCTATTTCAGAAAACGTGTAATACAAAAGACAATTGCCTTATTGTAAGTAATTAACTAGAGAAATGTCTCGCTGATACCTTTAAGTTAAAAAAATTACCCTATTCACCTGGGGTGTCTCGCCTTAATTAATGTGCAAGTGTTTTTGATTTATTCTCATAACATTTTCACTGCTGTCCCAAATATTTTAAACCTTGGAAAAACAAGCGTGCACACACACACACACACACACACACACACGCACGCACACACACACACACACACACACACACACACTTTGGATAAGTATTCACCTTATCCAAATTGTAAATTGTTGCCTTCTTAGTAATTCAAGATTAATTATTAAATTAAATGTGGTACATAACATAGAATAAATAAAATAACTTTGACTTGATCATTGTGTTCACAACATTATACCTTGTCCTCTAATCTCTACTAGAATAAGATAAGTGTGCATCTTTGGGCGTGTTAACACTCCTGTAATGTACCTAATCTTGTTATCCTTTTCATTACAGAGCTGGGAAAATTGTGTATTGCTTAGATTCTGATCCGTGCAAGTCCAATTTTGACTAACTTTAGTTCTAATGTTAATGTTAATTTGATTCCATAAGTAATTATTTAGATTAACTGAACATTTTTCTTTTTCACTCATTTGTTGTGCAATTAGGCCAATGGTAAAAAGAGACATTGATGACCTTGTGTCCCTTTTGTTGGTACGTGGTTACATTTTGTCTATGGCCTTGGACGGCTTCACTAAGAGTCACCCAGTTCTACCCTGCTACAGTCCGGCTGAGTGCAGTCACAGAGATGCTATGGCGGCTGCTCTACATGAAATGACATTAATGGTCTGGTCCGAGAATGGACACCATTTCCTGCTCCCAGAGAGAATGACGCTCCTCAAACTGAACATTACAGCCATTGATACTGTCTCACGTGGGTCTGCTCCCCCCCACCGAGCCATGAACTGAAAGCTTGACATCTGCTTTGAACACTTGGAAGCCTCATTGTCACACCAGCACCAACCCTTGGGTCAGTCAGATGAGACTAACGGCTTCACTTAGGGCATTTGGTTCAGATACATCAGTGGTTCCCAACCTTTTTTGAGTACTGTACCCCCAAAGCATTTCAAGCCAACCTAAAGTACCCCCTACTACGCAATCAATCGTGGTGATCCCCAGGATATATTAATAGTCTATATATTGTGGCAGACAATGTGAGAGGGATATAATAACGATATACCGTAATAATCAAATGTGTGTGTGTCTGCGTGCGTGTGTGCGTGTGTGCGTGTGTGTGTGTGTGTGTGTGTGTGTGTGTGTGTGTGCGTGCGTGTGTGCGTGTGTGTGTGTGTGGGGTGGCGGCAGCACATATCAGACCCAGGCCTGGATACGGCCCTGTGTGTAGCTAAGGTGAAACCTGGGAGTGGAAGAAGGAGAGAAGTGATGAGGAGAGATAGAGAAGAGGAGGATATTGTTGTCTGTGTGACCCAATGCGACAATTAATGTGACACTTAAATCATATTCAATCATAACTAATCATATACATTATAATAGCCATTGTTTAAAGACTTAAAAAAAAAGTAAGGTAACTCACCAATTCATGTGACACTTGAGCCTGTTTCTCCCTCATCAGTTTTGTGAGTCTGGTGGAGATTGTTGCAACAGCTGTGACCAGGTTATTCTCCAAGTTGAGTCTGTTCCTGTGTTTAGTCTTGATGTGGGTCATGGCAGAGAATGCCACCTCACACAGGTGTGTGGACCCAAAAGGCAACAGTTCATTCAGGGCATGTTTCCCCAATTCAGGATACTCCTTCTCCACACCACACCAGAACTGTGTCAGTGGTGTGCTTGAGTAGCTCATCTTCAGGCTCCTATCCGAGGACACATCTATGAGGTCTTCTTGCAGTCTGGTGGGAATGCTGCTGTTAATGCACGTCACAAATGGATTACGCACCCAGTCCAGTGTGGATGACTTGTTGTCAATATCAGGGAAGTAGGAGTTGAACTCATTCTTGAGCTTGGACAAATGTGTGTGTACTATTTTCACAATTGGAGCTCTGTCACATTCACCAGTAGCAATGTATGCGTTCAGCTGCAGGAAACAACTTGTATCCCCTTTTTCACATTTGCTCTGCCAGAGCTTGATATTCTCCATGAATCCACACACTTTGTCATACAAGCTAAGAACATTTGTGTCTTTACCTTGAAGAGAGAGATTCAGCTGGTTGAGTTTGCTGAAAATATCAGAGAGGTATCCCAGCCGAGCTACCCAGTCAGCGTCGTCGAACATAGCCACAAGTGGGTGTGTGTGCTCCGACAGAAATGCCCTCACTTCATTGCGTAGCTCGAACAGCCGCTGTAACGTCTTCCCTCGGGATAACCAGCAGACGTCAGTGTGAAGCAGGAGCTGTTTATGTTCTGACCCACCGTCTTCACAAAGTGACTGAAACAGTCTATGATTCAAAGGCCTGGACTTGATCACTTTTACGGCATCATTCAAAACATCGTTTAACTCTGGACTCATTCTCTTGCTAGCTAATGCTTCTCGGTGAATCATGCAGTGCGTCCATGTAACGTCAGAGTTTACCTTTTTTTATGTGGGCCATTAATCCATTTACTCTGCCGGTCATCGCCGCAGCGCCGTCTGTGCACACATGAGAGCAGGATTTCCAATCCAGCTTGTGTTGAGAGAAAAAATTGTCAATAGCGTTAAAAACGTCCTGTCCGGTAGTTTTCCCCGTGAGTTTCTTGCAAAACAGAATGTGCTCGTTCATCTCCAAAGTGTCTTTGTAACGCACAAACGCAATCAGTTGTGCTTCCCCACTGACATCCGTTGATTCGTCCAACTGCAAAGCGAACGTACCAGACGCTTTACATTTTTCCACCACTTGGTCAATAATGTCAATTCCCATGTCGTCGATCCGATGGCACACAGTATTATTTGACAACGGCACTTTCTTCAGGACATCAGCTGCTTTCTTATCGAGCATAGTTTCTGCGAGAATTATAGCAGCAGGCAAGATTAGCTCTTCGGCTATGGTAAATGGCTTTTTCGATTTAGCAACGAGTAGCGACACGGCATAAGATGCCTCCAAGGCCTTGGTTGAGACCGATGTCGCTTTCTTTAGTTTTTCTTGGCTTCCCTTAAATCCTGTATAAGCTTTATCACCTGCATCACCTTTATCACCTGTATAAGCTTTATCACCTGCATCACCTGTATCAGCTTTATCACCTGTATCAGCTTTATCACCTGCATTACCTGTATCAGCTTTATCACCTGTATCAGCTTTATCTCCTGTATCAGCTTTATCTCCTGCATCAGCCTTATCTCCTGCATCAGCTTTATCTCCTGTATCACCTGTATGAGCTTTATCTCCTGTATCTCCTGTATCAGCTTTATCTCCTGTATCAGCTTTATCACCTGTATCACCTGTATCAGCTTTATCACCTGTATCTCCTGTATCACCTGCATCACCTGTATCACATTACATTACATTGCATTTAGCTGATGCTTTTATCCAAAGCGACTTACAATAAGTACATTCGACCAGGAAGACACAACCTTGAAGAAAACAGAATCATATAAGTATATCAGGTTTCATAGAGCCAAGCATTTCAAGTGCTACTCAACTGGCTATAGATAAGCCAGTCCTTTATTAGTATATAAGTGCTCTGTTAGCAGTTCTTAGTTAGTAATTCTATCGCTCGAGGTGGAGTCGAAAGAGATGAGTTTTCAGTCTGCGCCGGAAGGTGTGTAAGCTTTCTGCTGTCCTGATGTCAATGGGGAGCTCATTCCACCATTTTGGAGCCAGCATAGCAAACCCACGTGTTTTTGCTGATGGGATCACCTGTATCACCTGTATCTCCTGTATCACCTGTATCAGCTTTATCTCCTGTATCACCTGTATCACCTGCATCAGCTTTATCTCCTGTATCACCTGTATCACCTGTATCAGCTTTATCTCCTGTATCAGCTTTATCTCCTGTATCTCCTGTATCAGCTTTATCTCCTGTATCACCTGTATCACCTGTATCACCTGCATCACCTGCATCAGCTTTATCTCCTGTATCACCTGTATCACCTGTATCAGCTTTATCTCCTGTATCACCTGTATCTCCTGTATCACCTGTATCAGCTTTATCTCCTGTATCACCTGTATCACCTGTATCACCTGTATCAGCTTTATCTCCTGTATCACCTGTATCACCTGTATCAGCTTTATCTCCTGTATCACCTGTATCTCCTGTATCACCTGTATCAGCTTTATCTCCTGTATCACCTGTATCACCTGCATCAGCTTTATCTCCTGTATCACCTGTATCACCTGTATCAGCTTTATCTCCTGTATCAGCTTTATCTCCTGTATCTCCTGTATCAGCTTTATCTCCTGTATCACCTGTATCTCCTGTATCACCTGTATCAGCTTTATCTCCTGTATCACCTGTATCACCTGCATCAGCTTTATCTCCTGTATCAGCTTTATCTCCTGTATCACCTGTATCACCTGCATCAGCTTTATCTCCTGTATCACCTGTATCACCTGTATCACCTGTATGACCTGAATCAGCTTTATCTCCTGTATCACCTGTATCAGCTTTATCTCCTGTATCTCCTGCATCACCTGTATCACCTGTATCACCTGTATGACCTGAATCAGCTTTATCTCCTGTATCACCTGTATCAGCTTTATCACCTGAATCAGCTTTATCTCCTGTATCTCCTGCATCACCTGTATCACCTGTATCACCTGTATGACCTGAATCAGCTTTATCTCCTGTATCACCTGTATCACCTGAATCAGCTTTATCTCCTGTATCACCTGTATCTCCTGTATCACCTGTATCAGCTTTATCTCCTGTATCACCTGTATCACCTGTATCACCTGTATCAGCTTTATCTCCTGTATCACCTGTATCACCTGTATCAGCTTTATCTCCTGTATCACCTGTATCTCCTGTATCACCTGTATCAGCTTTATCTCCTGTATCACCTGTATCACCTGCATCAGCTTTATCTCCTGTATCACCTGTATCACCTGTATCAGCTTTATCTCCTGTATCAGCTTTATCTCCTGTATCTCCTGTATCAGCTTTATCTCCTGTATCACCTGTATCTCCTGTATCACCTGTATCAGCTTTATCTCCTGTATCACCTGTATCACCTGCATCAGCTTTATCTCCTGTATCAGCTTTATCTCCTGTATCACCTGTATCACCTGCATCAGCTTTATCTCCTGTATGACCTGTATCTCCTGTATCTCCTGTATCACCTGTATCACCTGTATGACCTGAATCAGCTTTATCTCCTGTATCACCTGTATCACCTGTATCAGCTTTATCTCCTGTATCAGCTTTATCTCCTGTATCAGCTTTATCTCCTGTATCACCTGTATCACCTGCATCACCTGTATCAGCTTTATCACCTGCATCTCCTGTATCTCCTGTATCTCCTGCATCACCTGTATCACCTATATCAGCTTTATCTCCTGTATCTCCTCTATCACCTGTATCTCCTGTATCACCTGTATCACCTGTATCTCCTGTATCAGCTTTATCTCCTGTATCTCCTGTATCACCTGTATCAGCTTTATCTCCTGTATCTCCTGTATCACCTGTATCACCTGTATCTCCTGTATCAGCTTTATCTCCTGTATCACCTGTATCACCTGCATCACCTGTATCACCTGTATCACCTGTATCAGCTTTATCTCCTGTATCAGCTTTATCTCTTGTATCACTTGTATGACCTGTATCACCTGTATCACCTGAATCACCTGTATCAGCTGTATCAACTGTATCACCTTTATCACCTGCATCACCGTGTATCACCCGTATCAGCTTTATCTCCTGTATCAGCTTTATCATCTGTATGACCTGTATCTCCTGTATCTCCTGTATCACCTGCCGTGGTCAGACTATACAACCAGCACAGCCCCTAGTAGACCGCCCCACACACACACACACACACACACCCACACACACACACACACACACACACACACACACACACACACACACACACACACACACACACACACACACACACACACACACACACACACACACACACACACACACACACACCCACACCCACACCCACACAACAACACAGAGTATAACACCCCTTGCTGTTAAATACCAACCGACTACGGGCAATATGTGCAATATGTGCAATATATATATGCCGTTAATAACTGTGTAATATATACCTGGCTGCTAAAATCCTTAGAACTGTTACAAGATATGTATTTTGTAAATTGTGTAACTTGCTGCTGTTAAATACTCATCCAACTATGTGCAATATGTGCTATATGTACAATATATATATATATATATGGCTGCTAAATCCTAAGAACTGTTACAGGATGTGTATTTTGAAAATGATGTAACTTTTTTATTATTTTTTATTATATTTGTTATTATATCATAACTTAGTACTTTAATGCATGTTACATATGTAACATATGTAACATTAAGCTGTCTGTGGCTCTTTTTCTGCTGTAACTATGTTACATTTCCCCTCTGTGGGACTAATAAAGGTATTCTGATTCTGATCTCCTGTATCACCTGTATCACTTGTATCGCCTGCATTCAACAGGACTACAGGCCATGCTTTGACCCTTTGCTCCCATGCCACACTACAGGGAAACTGCAGCTTGCCAATTGTCCAGTAGTTTTTTAGGTTTACGTGGAGTCTTCAGTTTGGCCATTTGAATTATATTACGGTGACTTTTGTACAGAGGGTGAAAAAGTACTCAGACATTGTACTTAAGTAAAAGCAGAAGTACCAGAGTGTAGGAATACTCTGTTACAAGTAAAAGACCCGCATTCATAATGTTGCTCGAGTAAAAGCACCCCCGTCAACTCTTGCGACACATAAGTTACAAAACACCTTTGCCAGGAGCAGCCCTTAAAGTACAAAAAGTAAAAGTCGTCAGTGTAGGGCAGTTGCAATGGGTCTGTAATGCGTTGTAGTGACAGCTTAAACTCAGATCTCTTATTGCTCTCGAGTAAAAACGGTTTCTGAGTCTGTTTGTTCGACTTGTGATGGACCTATAACGTCTGTACGTACAGAGAAAGCTAACCTGCAGGATTCTCGTCTTTTAATTTGTTTTTTCATGGTTGAATACACTTATTGTAAGCAAAGGTGGCAGAAGTACTCAGATCTTGTACTTGAGTAAAAGTAGAAGTGTAGGAATACTCTAAAAGTCCTGCATTCAAAATGTTACTAAATTAAAAGTAGAAAAGTATTATCATCAAAATATAGTGAAAGTAGCGACAGTAAAAGTAGTCGTTGTGCAGATTGGTCCATCCATCCATCCATCCATCCATCTTCTCCCGCTTATCCGTGGTCGGGTCGCGGGGGTAGCAGTTCCAGCAGAGAGCCCCAAACTTTCTTTTCCCTGGCGACATCAACCAGCTCTGACTGGGGGATCCCAAGGCGCTCCCAGGCCAGCGAAGAGATATAATCCCTCCACCTGGTCCTAGGTCTACCCCTTGGTCTCTTCCCAGCTGGACGTGCCTGGAACACCTCCCTAGGGAGGCGCCCAGGTGGCATCCTAACTAGGTGCCCGAACCACCTCAACTGGCTTCTTTCGACGCGAAGGAGGAGCGGCTCAACTCCGAGTCCCTCCCTGATGACCGAACTTCTCACCTTATCTCTAAGGGAGACATCAGCCACCCGGCGGAGGAAACCCATCTCGGCCGCTTGTATCCGCGATCTCGTTCTTTCGGTCATGACCCATCCTTCATGACCATAGGTGAGGGTAGGAACGAAAATGGCCCGGTAGACAGAGAGCTTTGCCTTCCGGCTCAGCTCCCTTTTCGTCACAACGGTGCGGTAAAGCGACTGCAATACCGCTCCCGCTGCTCCGATTCTCCGGCCCATCTCACGCTCCATTGATCCCTCACTCGAGAACAAGACCCCGAGATACTTGAACTCCTTCACTTGGGGTAAGGACTCATTCCCTACTTGGAGTGGACAGTCCATCGGTTTCCTGCTGAGAACCATGGCCTCAGATTTGGAGGTGCTGATCCTCATCCCAGCCGCTTCACACTCGGTTGCGAACCGATCCAGTGAGTGCTGAAGGTCGCAGACCGATGAAGCCCTCAGAACCACATCATCTGCAAAAAGCAGTGGTGCAATCCTTAGTCCACCGAACTGCAGACCCCCCCCCCCACGACTACGCCTCGAAATCCGATCCATGTATATTACAAACAGGATTGGTGACAAAGAGCAGCCCTGGCGGAGGCCAACCCTCACCGGAAATGGGTCCGACTTACTGCCGAGGACCCGGACACAGCTCTCGCTTTGGGAGTACAGAGATTGGATGGCCCTGAGTAGAGACCCCCTCACCCCATACTCCCGCAGCACCTCCCACAGTAACTCCCTGGGAACCCGGTCATACGCCTTCTCCAAGTCTACAAAACACATGTAGACCGGATAAGCGTACTCCCAGGCCCCCTCCAGGATCCTTGCGAGAGTAAAAAGCTGATCCGTCGTTCCACGACCAGGACGGAATCCGCATTGTTCCTCCTCAATCTGAGGTTCGACAATCGGCCTGACCCTCCTTTCGAGTACCTTGGAGTAAACTTTCCCGGGGAGGCTGAGTAGTGTGATGCCTCTGTAATTGGCACACACCCTCTGATCCCCCTTTTTGAAAAGGGGGACCACCACCCCGGTCTGCCACTCCTTCGGTACCGTTTCCGACTTCCACGCAACGTTGATGAGACGTGTCAACCATGACAGTCCCTCAACACCCAGAGCCTTCAGCATTTCCGGGCGGATCTCATCCACCCCCGGGGCTTTGCCACTGTGGAGTTGTTTGACGACCTCAGTGACCTCCCCCCGGGAGATTGGCGTTGATCCCCCGTCATACTCCAGCTCTGCCTCTAACATAGAGGGCGGAGTTGTCGGGTTCAGGAGTTCCTCAAAGTGTTCCTTCCAACGTCCCAACACTCCATCAGTTGAGGTCAACAACGTCCCATCCTTACTGTACACAGCTTGGATGGTTCCCTGCTTCCCCCTCCTGAGGTGTCGGACAGTTTTCCAGAACAACTTTGGTGCCGCCCGAAAGTCCTTCTCCATGTCTTCTCCGAACTTCTCCCACACCCGCTGCTTTGCCTCGGCCACGAATGAGGCTGCTGCCCTTCGGGCCTGTCGGTACCTTGCAACTGCTTCGGGAGTCCCCCGGGATAACAAATCCCTGAAGGCCTCCTTCTTCAGTCGGACGGCTTCCCTGACCACCGGTGTCCACCAGGAGGTTCGAGGGTTACCGCCCCTTGAGGCACCTAAGACCTTGAGACCACAGCTCCCCACCGCGGCTTCGGCAATAGAGGCTTTGAACACCGACCACTCTGGTTCAATGTCCCCAACCTCCACAGGAATGCCCGAAAAGCTCCGCCGGAGGTGTGAGTTGAAGGCCTCCTGAACTTGGGCCTCCTCCAGACGTTCCCAGTTCACCCGAACTACACGTTTGGGCTTACCAGGTCTATCCAGAGGCTTCCCCCGCCACTCGACCCAACTCACCACCAGATGGTGATCAGTTGACAACTCCGCCCCTCTCTTTACCCGAGTGTCCAAAACATACGGCCTCAGGTCCGATGATACGATAACGAAATCGATCATGGACCTTCTGCCTAGGGTGCTCTGGTACCACGTACACTTATGAGCATCCTTATGTTCGAACATGGTGTTTGTTATGGCCAATCCATGACTAGCACAGAAGTCCAGTAACAAACCACCACTCCGGTTCAGATCAGGGGGGCCGCTCCTCCCAATCACGCCCCTCCAAGTGTCTCCATCATTGCCCACATGTGCGTTGAAGTCTCCCAGCAAGACTAAGGAGTCCCCTTCAGGAGCCCCATACAGGACTCTTTCCAGGGTCTCCAAGAAGGCCGAATACTCTGAACTGCTGTTGGGTGCATAAGCACACACAACAGTCAGAGTTTTCCCCCCCATAACCCGCAGGCGTAGGGAGGCGACCCTCTCGTCCACTGGGGTAAACTCCAACAACGAAGCACCTAACCGGGGACTTGTGAGTATCCCCACACCCGCCCGGCGCCTCACACCTTGAGCAACTCCGGAGAAGAATAGAGTCCAACCCCTATCCAGAAGTAAGGTTCCAGAGCCGACGCTGTGCGTAGAGGTGAGCCCAACCAGATCCAACTGGTACCGCTCCACCTCCCGCACAAGCTCCGGCTCCTTCCCCCCCAGAGAGGTGACGTTCCACGTCCCCAAAGCCAGCTTCTGCCGCCCGGGTCTGGTCCGTCGAGACCCTCCGCTTTCACTGCCACCCGTCTGGCAGCGCACCCGACCCCATCGATGTTTCCCGTAGGTGGTGGGCCCGCGGGACAGAGAAGCGGAGGTGTTGCCCACGTTGCCTTTTCGGGCTGGGCCCGGCCGGGCTCCGTAGCAAGCCCGGCCACCAGACGCTCGCCGACGAGTCCTCCTTCTGGGCCTGGCTCCAGAAGGGGACCCCGGGCTTCCTCCGGGCCGGGTATCCTCACTTCTTGTTTTTCCTTTCATGAGGTCTTTTGAACCAATCTTAGTCTGGCCCCTTGCCTGAGACCAATTTGCCATGGGAGACCCTACCAGGAACACAAGGTTCCAGACAACACAGCCCCCAGGTTCATCAGGGCACACAAACCTCTCTACCACGGTAAGGTGCTGGTTCTTCAGAGAGGTCCATTTCAGAATAATATATGATATGTTTTATAATGATTGATCATGAAAGTGTTCTCAAAGTTGGTAAAGGTGCAGCTAGTTTGAATGCCTTTGTATACTGCAGGGTAGCTTGGGGATTTACTCCAGGTGGAACTAAAGTCTGATTTAACACTTGATTATATTTTACATCATTCATCCACATCTGTAAAGTAACTAAAGGTAATAAATAAATGCGGCGGAGTACTATTACACTGAATAGTAGTTGTACAAAGTAGCAAAACATAGGAATACTCAAGAAAAGTACAAATTCTTCAAAAGTGTACTTCAGTGCAGAACATCCAGCAGTGATGTGAGGGAGACTCTGGAGGCCAGCCGGTGGACAGCAGCACTTTAAAGAGATGAAAAATGTGATTTAATATTAATTAGCCCATACTGATGGTACTCTAACAACCCTGCGAGTAAAATGGAAATGATCTCTTGAAATCCTTTTTATTTTAATACCCTTTTTCTCAGTTTCATTTTTTTCTTGATATGCATTAACAAAAGGAAGGAGCCACGTGGCACCACAGACATCAATTATTAATTGCAGGTTTTTTACGGAGTTCCTGTGAATATTAAAGACGGTGGAGCAGCAGACAGACCAGATGTGTTACATGGCTCTCATCGGACAGACCTCTCAGGGATTCACCCCCCCCCCCCTCCACACACACCTTTGCTGGCAGCTGTAAACTCAGACAGTCTGCTTGATTAGTCATAGAAGGCGACTAGATATTATATGTTCATTATTGGTTCTGTTATTAGAAGTGGAGAACATTTGTTTACTGGTTCTCCAGGTTGTTGAAGGGGCGTAGAGGCATGACAGGGGGGGCTCGATGTCAGGGTGCGTGGAAAGGATCGCGGAAAAAGGTTGGACCCAAATGCAGACGCGAGAACATGGGAGAAGACCGGAGAGAGAAATATGTGACGTGAGTGACGGGAGGACAAACAAACAACACATTTAACATCATCATCATCATCATCATCATCATCATCATCATCATCATCATCATCATCATCATCATCATCATGCTGCTGCTGCTGCTGCTAGTCCTTTGATAGTCACCTGTCGGTCTCCTGTCCTTTCTGAAAGCCATAAAGATGACATCAGTCATTTAGATAACTTGTGTCCTCAATTACCAGGGGATTACTGAAACTACCATGTGTGAAGAAAACTTCTGTTTAGCAATGCAGTATCAATGTTCAGTGAAAGGAATGGAAGCTGGAAAACGCCTTAGCCAAACACTGAAGTTTATTGAGAGACAAAACGGCCGGAGCGTTCACAAGGTATATTCATAACTTCCATCATGAAATCCCAAGTCAACTCTGCAGACAAAGGGGCACAGCGCAGATCTATACATTAGAAAAGGAGTGGCCTATATTCCCGCCCTTCCATCTAATCAATACCAGACATTTAAGAACAAAGAATGGTTTGTTATTACCAACTTGCATGGTCCACAGTTCCCCCATAGGAAAGGCAGAAGACCTCTTGATCTTTGTCCTCCTCAAGTTACAGACAGGGCACATGCAGGAAAAACTGAGAATCTCCAAAATACACAGATCTGACTAAAATATTCTTTGACACCATGAATTTAAGAAAATGGTAGAAATTAATCTAATCTGAATTTTAAAGCATTACTTTAGATCCCCTCCCTCTAAATATATCAATAAACATTAGAAAATGATGCTCCTGACTACCATACAAGTTTAAGAAGATAATATTGGTTTCAAAGCTATAAATAAACAGCAACAGGCTCTTTAACCAAGGCACTGTTAGCCTAACATGTAAACTAGTTGTTCACACTAATCCTAATATTATCACTTAATATTAGCAAATTCTATATTATTTTTTAAAACATATTGATGTAAATACATACACATATCGATTTGTTGTATAAATATTGCAAATCAAAACCTTTATTCACTAATAATTACCAAAAATCGTAGTTCTATCTCCTGTTATCAATGCATTCACATTGCCCGCCATGAAGTTCCGGGGAACGATCCTCGTCTACATGAACCACGTGACGATAACCGTTTTTGGACTTCCGTTGTCGTAACTCTTCTATCTATATGGCGCTGGCAGTACCCATAAGGAGCTGTACAAATGCCGCTGTTTTTGCGTGGCCGTATTTAGTTGAAAGCCCAGTGGCGATCTGCTCATCTCTCATTGAAATAATATGCTACAAAGGGGCGGACTGGCCATCTGTGTGTTGAACTTTCCTGTCGGCTCCCAGACCGTAGTCCAGGAAACGGGGATGACTCTCTTCGTCTCCCAGGGCAGAAGCAACAAGCTTCAGGTTCAATAACTCACTTTAGCTTAAATGATTGGAGAGAGACGAGCTCTTCCGGTCGACAGCTTCAATCTGCCCATTCACTTTGAATGGGGTGACGTCACGTTGCCTCGCTTTTTCGCCGAACTGAATTGTGGGTAGCATAGCGATCTGTCTCCGCCGGAGACGCCGGAGTAGCCAGCGCCAGCCAATCAAATCCCGTTTCGGAAAATCTGACAGCTCAAGCCGTAGCCAATCAAACCGCGTCTAAGCTGGGAGAGATATCCCGCCGTTCATTTCTATATTTCCAAAAAAGTTGGAGGAGAAACTAATTATCGCCGTAGCAAATCACCCGGTTTTGTATGACCAGACCCTCTTCACCTACCGGGATACAAACCGGAGGAACCAGGCATGGAGGGAGGTGGCAGAGACAGTGGGTGAAACTGGTAGGTTTTCGCCTGTTTGGGGAGTTTATATATATATATTGCTCCCATAAAAACCCCGGGGGTTTTTGCTTTGTATGTCGGGGGCGGGAGATTCATGTGATTGGTTGTTGGTCGAGTTGCTTGAATAAAATCCCCAAGCTACAGACACGCCCAGCTCCAAGCTTTTTTTGAAACTGTAGTGTGGACGCTCCGTTCTTGGGAGGCCGTTGCATTTATTTAGCTGTTCTTCTGTTTCACAAAATACATCACAGACCTCTGTTTTTCTGCTTCCTCGTTTCACTTCCAGAAACTCTCACTGTCGCTCTACCATCCACAAACACACATGCACAAGCCACACCCCTCTCTCTCTCTCTTAAAGGGACAGCGATCTCATCTCACTCTGCATGACCCTAATATCATAACATGTGTGTTCTGGAGAATCACAGAACGGACGATCGTCCTTATTATTATGCTGTTTAAACCAATTATTTAAATGGGTTTGTTAAATTCGGCATCATGTAAGTTGCGCTGACAGGTCCACTGCTTCCCCGCAGCAAGGCTCCCCCCGCCCTCCTGCTGATAGTTCACAAGCGCCAAGCTCCGCAACCCCCCCCCCGGTTGATAATTCTCGATCGTTGGCACACTGATAACACGTTTTTTTCTTAATGGCACTTCATATCAAAGTTTAGGCGGTTTTCCTATTGCATATTGGAAACTTCTGGCAGATTTGTACCTTTTTGCTAACGTGCAATATACTGTAAATTCTCAAACAAAGGTTTCTCATAAAAGTCCAAACAATTAAAGGTGGTAATAAATGCTGAATACAGGTAGAATCACCAATACTCACATGTTGAGATGTTAAGATCTCTGTTAGCCTTCTTCTGTCTAAATCCACACCTCCGACTTTTCAACTTTTCAACTTTTAGTTTTCAGACCAAACCGACACTGACTGGAGTGACATCACTTGCAGACATTTGTTAGACGTCACACAGCTCCCTCAGAGTCAGTAAAGGCTTTAAACAATTGTTCACATAGGCAGTGGTACTCCTTAACACCTATAAATGCAATGTTGATGTGTAACATGTTTAGATCAAATTGCGTGACAGGCGAGTTACACCCTGACATTGAGGCAGTGAAAACAGGCTGACAGAGACAGATGTTTCAGGACAGTGAGACAGAAAGGCCCAGACATTACTCTAACGTGACACTGCTAAATAATACCAGTTACTTTCCACGTATGGTTCTGTATTCATGAGTCAGTCGTGCACAGCATTAAATAAAGACTGGTTCTTGGTGCACAGCTGCTGCACAGCAGGAGATGATGTGGATTCTGAATGAGGATAAGCATTATTCATTGTCTGCAGGGCTCTCTGTGGGCCGACAGCCTTACTGTTTTGTAATGAGCAGAGACCAGAACAGAACATTCTAAAATGAATTAGCTCTGCAAGTTATCATTTGCTTGGTAAAGTGTTTTCTGCCCATTGCAAAAATGAAAAAAAATGTTTTATCAATCACTGACATCAAATCTCACCCACTCCCCTTACTCTGCACACATAAAGCGTTCCAGTTAGGGTGACAGCTATTTACAGCAAATAAATAATAAAATAAAAAGTGCTGCGTCTTATTTACCTTATTTATGTGTGATTTTGATCTATTTATAAACCATTCTGACCGACGTACTTTAACTAAAAGCATGAATATCTATGAATGAATACAGCTCACATCGTCAGTGGCGTTTTCTCCTGGAGGCCAAGGGAAGCCAGGCTTGCCCTGTTTTTTCGGATTGTAGTTATAATTTTAATAAATAAATAAAAACACTTCGTTTAGTTTCGGAAATTCTTTGTTGTGTGTTGCTGCAGGCCCGTCTCTCCCCCATTCTCTTTTACCTCATTCACACCAACGCAACTCCGGTTCAAGCTCCGTGCTAGAGCTTTTCAGGTTCAGAACCGGCTCTTCGGTTTAGCTCCGGTGTAGGTACCATATGTGTTCGGCCTACCAGAACGTCACGCATTGGCTGTACGGAGGACATTTTACACGGCCAAATTCCGAATGTATTGAAACTCCAGACTCAACGTAAGAGCTTGAGCCTCTTTGGGGGGTGCTGCTAACATTTGAACATACACTTCATTCTTTACTTTGTCCGAATATTCGGCCCGCGTGTATTTCGGTGTATTCACGGCATTCATATTGTTATTCTACAGTATTGTTGTTTTATAGTTATTTGTTAATGTAACCCAATTTGTGTTATTTGAAATTGAAAAGGATATGTCTTAAGTGTAATTTGGCTTGGCTTCCTATTTATGGACATGCTTTTATTTTGAAGGAGAGATAGCGCTGTTGACAGGAAGTTGTTGTTGCTATGGAAACAACGTGACGGAGATTAACGGAGAAAAGTAATATCTACATATAAAGACGGAGAAAGTAAACAATAACGTTTATGGTTAAGTGTTAGCACCCCCCGAAGAGGCACCCCGAACACATATGGTAGGGCGAACACCTATGATACTGACCATAGATATATATAAACACTGTTTATATATATCTATGGTACTGACAC
Source organism: Pseudochaenichthys georgianus (assembly GCF_902827115.2). Classification (NCBI taxonomy): domain Eukaryota; kingdom Metazoa; phylum Chordata; class Actinopteri; order Perciformes; family Channichthyidae; genus Pseudochaenichthys; species Pseudochaenichthys georgianus. The sequence continues at coordinate 1,046,312 of NC_047525.1, read as the reverse complement.
CGGCTCTTTTCAAACCGCCCAGAGTCCGACTGGTGCTGCGTCATTGCGTCATCGTTTGCGTCATGACGTAACCCTTTGCGTGCCTGCTTCATAAAGCCAAACCGCGCGGAAACCCCTCACAGCTCACACCGACGACAACAACAAGAATGGCCGATTGTGCTCCAGCTTCCTCTGTACCTCTTCGGAAGACCAGATTCCCAGTAGGTAGCTGGTCTCTTCTGTGGACCACTGCTGCTTGTTAAGTTTCTCCATCGTTGTGTACAAACTGGATAAAACGCCGGCTTTTTGTTGTTGTTCAGGAGTTGATCCCGCCCCTGCCCCCGCCTCGACGTAAGCGTGACGTATGTGGTGCTTTTGCTCTAGCCGGACAATTGTTTGGTGCTTGAAACGAACCGGCTAAGAGGCTGCTCCACTGTGGTGTGAACAGGAAAACCCGGTGCTTTTCAAACTCCAGCTCCGAACCTGAAACACTGTTGATGTGAATGAGGTAAGAGAGTATTTTACAAAGAGTGAAACAGCGCCCCTCTAGGTGTTATGGTGAAACAGATTGCACTCTCTGTTGCGAGAGGAGGCCAGCCGAAATTGGCTTCCCTTGGTGAAAAAAAATTGAGAGATTGACCAATCAGACAAGGCTCACGTCATGCCTCTGCCAACCTGTGATTAGTCAGGGCCATGCCAAGGGAAGCCAGAGGCGGCTGGCTTCCCTTGCCTCACAATCCAATCAAATCGCATCAACTTAGTGTTGCAGTGACGCGTCCTAAAACCCGAAAGTAAGCTGCGCTCGGTTTCCCTCGACAAAAAGGCAATGGGATTTCTCCATTGGATTTAGGAAAATAGCTCGAAATAAGGTCAGTGGAAAACAAACCTGTTAGATAAATGCACGTTTTGTTAAGCCGGATAATATCCACATGTCTACCCTACTTTTATAATTTTCGAATCATAAATCTAATCGATAGAAGATAGATAGCATCACTGCACCACTCTCACCGCCGTTAGAAAGTAGCAAGCAACTGAAGCAAGTGCAATTATGGAGGGTGGAGATTTGGAGTATTTAATCAAAAATAATTGTACTAAACTTCCGCTACAGCAGCAACAACAAATACAATCTGATGACAGGCCAATGCCCAAACTGGAGCTGTGTACAGCGAGGAAAAAAGGAGCGAATCGGACGTAAAACGTTAAAGCTCTCCTGATTTAGTTTGTCAATGAATGCTTATTAGAGTTTCGGCTGGAGAGTGCGTGCGGACCTGTCGGTTAGATAACAGGCGTGTGTAAGTCCTGCATCTGTATGATACAAATGTGTGTAAAATGATACCGGGTCCTGACTGTAATCACTCATCTGGTTACGTTATTACATTGACTACCACACCCCAGACCCAAAAGAAAGGACGTATTATTGGCTTCCCCTAATTTTTTTCCCACGCTATGCTACGCACATCGTGCTGTTAGCTATATCCACTAAACTGCCAGGACATACTCAGTATCAAGCGCGTCGCCCGGACAATTCTACCAATAATACAATACATTAACTAGACCCTCCAGAAAAACGCGGGCAAAAATCCTTGATTTTGCGATTAAACATGCGGGGTTTTTATGTGATTTTATGCGGTGATATTGCGAAATATGCGAAAAGTTGCGAAAAAGAATAGATTTTTTTAAAAATATTGGGCTGCCTTATTTATTCTCTCTCACACACAACCTGCCACTAACGTTAAACCCCTTTCCTATTCAATTAAACACATTCAATGTTTATCTATTGTAAAAGCAATTGGGCTATTTTAATCACTCTCTCTCTCTCTCTCTCACACACTCACACACACACTTCTCCGCCTCATTCTGTTTTCATTTACTCGTTCGTTATCTGATCAGCTTCAATCTTGGCTACTCACTTTGTTTCTTGTAGCCCTCGAAAGGGTTTTGGAGGTTGATGCCTCGGTGAACGTGAGTTGTTTGGCTTTCTTGTCCGCAGCAGCAGAAAGCATTTTCGAATGTTTGAATGAATCAAAGTGGGTCGTCACCGTCGATTTTCTCAAATGCTCCAACCAGAGATGGGGACTCGAGTCTGCGACTCGGACTCGAGTCTGCGACTCGGACTCCAGTCGCACTTAAGTCGCACACACAGAGACTTCAGACTCGACTTGGACTCGTGACCAAAAGACTTCAGACTCGACTTTGACTCGTGACCAAAAGACTTCAGACTCGACTTGGACTCGTGTGTTGGGACTCGTGAACAATCATTGTGTTTTCTATTTTTGGCGTATTAAAGGTGGGGTAGGTACATTTGAGAGAAACCGGCTCGAGATCGCTAGAACTTGAAAATACACAACCGGAGATAATCTGCTCGAGGCTGCTACTTCCTTATAGAGCCCTCCTCCTCCAACACACACGAACGCGCACATGACCAATGAGGGCACGAGATAAGTTTGTGCCCAGATGGAAGGCTGACAGGCAGGTAGGCCATCCAGTTATTTTAGCCGGGCTCATTACGCAGACGTGCGCGCCTCTGTTACTACCTCGTAGTAACACAATAGCGACCGGCGGCACACCTGCGGCTGTATCGCTTGTAATTAGGTTCAACTACAAAAACTTCGAACAAAACGCCGGCGGCACCAACAAAAGGAGCGTACACTGCAAAGTCTGCAATATCAAAATCAAGGATGCTGGCGCAACAACGTCGAATTTCATCAGGCACTTGAAAACTCACCCGGAGAGGTCAGTCACATTAACGCATGGACGGTTAGCAAACATGTTTAGCTCAGCATCAGCTGTGTCATGCTAACTTAGCTTGCTGCTAGCTTTGTAACTGAATATTTGAAAAGATTAGTGAATTGCTTGTCACACTTGTTTGAGTTGAGTGGCGTTGACATCCAACTCTTGACAAGACATCAAAAAGGTCGGTAACGTTAATCATTACCCGCTGCCACCATCTACTGGCTAACGTTAAACGTAGAAAAATACATAGTTACATACATAAATACATCTGTGGGTTTATAGGCAGGTTACAGGTTTATTGTTGACCACGTAACGTTAATGTTACAGGTTTATCAGGTTACCATGACACTGGGTTTGAGTGAGAGGATAGAGGAATATGTTTATTAATAGTAGACTTAAAAGATGTCATTAGAGACCCAGTGTAATTAAACAATACGGTTGCAGAGGTCACATTTTTAAATGTTTGTCCACTGGCCAAATGGCTAGCCTAGTGAATGTTGACATTTTACCAGCCACTCAATAGATTGCCATTGTTATTTTTGGCTGGTACGTGCAACATACAGTACCAGCCACTTGTATGATTTACCAGCATTTGGCTGGTAAATGGTGTTAATTTTGTGTCCAGCAGATGAAGCCTACTATAGCAGCAGACAATAGAAGGCTTATTACAACCAGAAGAGACATGAGACTTTTATTTTTTTAGAGACTTGAGACTTGACTTGGACTCGTGATCAAAGACTTGAGACTTGATCAAGTCTCACCCCACAAAGACTTGAGACTTGACTTGGACTCGTGACCAAAGACTTGAGACTTGACTTGGACATTCAAAAAAAGACTTGTGAACATCTCTGGCTCCAACACACAGTTGCACGGGGTGCAGAATAGTTTCCCCCCACTTTCGTGCAAGACATCGGGGTTTCATTTCATTTCAAACCTTTATTTATACAGATAATGTCACAAACGAGCTGAGGACCAAAATGCAGAACACGAGAAACCAGGGATAGTCGGTAACCAGCTTTATTGAAGGCAATAGGCTGGTAGGAGACAAAACGGCAGATAGTAGGCAAAGGGCTGCTCGGGGACAGGCGAGGGTTCCCGGAGAAAGCAGGACGGGAGTCGCAGGTACAGAACGGGTCAGGGAGCAGGCGAGGCAGGCTGGTCAGGGACAGGCAGGGTCGAAACCGGGAGAGCAATCTAGAGGGTAATGCGGGAAAGACTGGCATGCTGCAAAGTACGATCTGGCACTGAGGTGAAAGTGAAGTGGGCCTAAATACTAATGGAGCTGATGGGTGTAACAGAGTGAGAGAGAGACAGGGTGTGACTACCAGGTGACTAAGGAATGTTAATGCAGAAAATAGGTGAGTGAGAAAGCAGACTGTGACAGAACCCCCCCCCCTTAATGGACGGCTCCTGACGTCTAAGAAAATTCTAGGAGAGAGAAAAAAGAAAAAATAATAATTAAAGAAGAATCAACAAAAACCCTACAGACACAGGGTGGAAGGTGGAGGTATGGGGAAAGGTTAATACTCATCTGAGAATGCTCTCTCGGCCTCTCCCACTCCACCCGAAGGGGAATGTTCTGAGTGGAAAGCCACACCCTCTGGCCTACCTGGTACACAGGTGCCTTGGTGCGTCGGCGGTTCGCTGATGTGGCGTACCGGTTAGCAGACTGAAGCAGAGTTGTTCGAGCCTGCCTCCAAGTCCTCCGACAACGTCTGATGAAAGCCTGGACAGACGGACAGGTAACCTCCTTCTCCAATGCAGAGAACAATGGGGGTTGAAAACCGTATGCACACTGAAAAGGGGAAAGACCAGTAGCGGAACTGATGAGGGTGTTGTGGGCATACTCCACCCACAGGAGTTGTTTTGACCAGGTTGTGGTAAAAAATAACGACCACCTGGCTTGCCGGGAATTCAGTCTTTGTGCCGACCTGATGTATTCCAGGTTCTTATGGTCGGTCCAAACCTGAAATGGTTGCTCTGTCCCCTCAAGCCAGTGTCGCCACTCCCTGTTAGGAGATATAAATGATAACTAGGCCGCATTTTCAAATCTCCCCGCGTCCCTACACAAGCTGTTATCTTACATGAAGGAAATCCAAAGCATACACTTAACCGTTAAACAATAATCCACTTTAATGGTAATATACAATGCAATACAATCAAATACATTACCATACACAACCATATCGTATCATATGTGTAATGTCAGGAGTTGGCCTACTCCTGGCTCCTGCCCACAGGCCGCCAGACCTCCAGTCCAAGCAGCACGAGAAGAGAGAGAGAGAACACAGCGGGGTTCCTGTCTAAATACCTCGCTGACCAAAGGAGGAGTTATCTGCGCCTCCCTTCCAGACCAGTGATTGGCTGCTCAAATTCCCCAATCCCAGTGGCTCAGCTTCATTATCACAGGGATCTGAGATGACTGTATGTTAACTCCACACCTTCCCCCTCTTCCTTTGTCCTCACAAAACCAAATGTTCACAGGCCCCAAAAACAGTTCACAGTTTTCTTACTCAAATCATTTTCAAGCTTCTTCACAGTTTGCATGAATACATACAAATATTTCCTTACATCCCCCAACGCCAACTTGACTGCTAGAAGCTCCCGATTCCCCACGTCATAGTTCCTCTCCGCCGGACTCAATCTCCTCGAAAAGAAAACACAGGGGTGGAGCTTCTGGTTCTCACCAGAACGTTGCGACAGGATGGCCCCCACCCCTACATCAGAAGCATCCACCTCCACCACCAACTGACCAGCGGGATCTGGTACTTGCACCTAACCAAAACACAAGTCTAACACCAAGCGTTTAAATCAGCACCAAGCGTTTAAATCAGCACTGGTAGTGATATTTTATACTTCATGCTATCTGCACAAAAGCTGAGAGTCCACAGATTCTATGGGTATAAGTCTCATCCCTGTGCGATCAAAACTCACTGTTCTGTATGATAAATAAAAGAACATTGTACCTTGAAAACAATAGCGGGTCAAATTTGACCCGTTGGAGGTTTTAGGTATACAGTACAGCGACCTCTGGCGGTTCTAGTGTTAATGTTTTTAGCTGAGTTTAAGTCCCTTTTAGCAATCAAGTGTCCTTGAAAATAAGTTATGTTATCCTTATCTGGGCCACAGTGTTTTCTTTTGAAAGGCTGTTTATTCAACGCTTAGTCAATACTTGTATTGAAGAATGCTGACATTTAACTGTTCAAAGTGAAATGGTTGTTGCAGCTTCCCATACATGACGGGCCTCTTTCTGATTCCACAATGTCTCCTAGTAGCAGTTGAAATGAATGATGTATGTTCCATGTGCATGAGCATGGTCAGAACAAAATAGCATGTTGAGAGGATACTTGGAAATGCCTCTGTGTGTGATGCTCTGATAACGGGCAATTCAGAAAGCCCTGTATCAAGTGAAACATAACATCAGTTTAGAGGTGTAGTGAAGCCAACTATCAGAACTCAGTAAACAACAATAAAGCACAGTGAATCAAACCAAGTCCACAAATGCACATTGACTAAAGTTAGGTACTGTTAATGCCCAGCTAGCATTACCATACCATGAAGGGAGAGGGCTAAATAGGTAAAAGCTAATTTGTCTAACGGTGATACGATGTCACAGTTTTGTTTTCATCGAAACATGAAAAAAAGAACTGGGAGAACTATTTTGATTAAACTCTGGGAGGAGAATCTCGCACCGCCATGTCAGTGCCTTTCCGCAGAAACATATGCTCAGTGGACACAGAGCTCAGCATAGAAGTCTATGAGAAAACTCTGAGTTTATGATACTCCCAGTTTAATATGATAGTTTGTTTTTATCTTCATTAGGTTTGTTGGCAGAAAATATGTAAATGAATGCCCTTAGTGTCAGCAAGGCTATTATGCATTATTTGACTGCAGCATGTAAACTGTCTCAATTAGCATATCATATAATAGCATTTGGGTGTGTGAGGAGGCCCTTACACAAGTGTGAAAATGTACCTTGTCTCCTTGCCAACATAAACCTGACAGCATTCCAATCCATGTTTCTTTGAGTGTGACCGTTCCTTTGTTCAGAGTTTCATTAACAGTACCAGTATCCCTACACTGGGTCAATCCCCATACCAGTCACTTTCTAAAAAGTCTGTGTTGATAACATACCTCTGCACTTTTTAGCATTTAATACCTGCCTGTTTCTTTAAAAGACACATTGCACCCAAACCATTAAACAGCTTCCTGCTAGCCCAGTAGATCCAACAAAGTAATAGAATGAGTAAATGTAAATGTGCAGCTCCATTTCCCCTAACAAAAGCTACTGCAGCTATCAGAGAGCGTTTCAATCTGTCCCTGTTACACCGAGGCGCAGGGAGAGGGAGTAATATATGCAGGCAGAGCAATGGAATAGGGTGGTGTTCCATCGCTGTTGGAGGTGTGTGTGTGTGTGTGTGTGTGTGTGTGTGTGTGTGTGTGTGTGTGTGTGTGTGTGTGTGTGTGTGTGTGTGTGTGTGTGTGTGTGTGTGTGTGGTGCGTGCGTGCGTGCGTGCGTGCGTGCGTGCGTGCGTGCGTGCGTGTGGCGCATCTGAGACTGGATGCATGGATCACTCAGGTCTTCATCTGCTGTGCAATATACATTAAATTAGTATACAAGCGAAGGGGACTGAATCCCTATGTTGCTGTAAAAATGTGGGTATGTTGGGAATATCAGGGCAGCTTCAATTGTGTGTTTAGTGCACGCATGTGTGTATGTGCAGGTTTGTGAGTGCTGTACTTCTGCATGTTTGTAATAAATTAAAGCAAGCCACATCCAACATATTCCAAATGCCTTGCTTATGAAGTCTCCTCTGTGGTATGATGCATGGCTCATTCCGAGCCGATATATTTGCCCAAAGAGTTCTTACTTGATTAGCAAGCCTTTTAACACGTCCTCTAAAGGACAGGAGGCAAACAGCTGACAACAATGCTTAGAATGTATCCAGCAGTGTCGTGTCCCGTCAAATATGTTAGTTTTGTCATGTTCATGTTTCATGTTAGTTTAGTTTATGTTCCACTTCCTGTTTTATTTTACTCACCATGTCTCATTCCAGGTCCCCTTTACTTCCTGCCTTGGTTATTTTTCCCGCCATCGTCAGCCCCGCCCCTGATTGTTTCCACCTGTGCCCACTTACCTCATGTATAAATTGTCCTGTCTTCCCTTGTCAGTTGCCAGTTCGTATTGTTAGTTTGTTCCATGAAGCCAGATCCAAGCTATCGTTTAAAGGACTCAGTGTTTTGCCTTTTATCCTCCATTGTGAGCGCCATACTTTTGACATTTTGTTATATCCTCTGAAAGAGTGATTTTGTTTTTCAAGTAAAGATTTTTTTCTTCAATCCTTTTTTGTCTCTGGGTTGTGCATTTGAGTCCTCGTACTATTGAGTCAAGGTTCCTAACAAGCAGGGGATAACAGAAGTTCATTAGTCAGGAGTGAAGATGATAAAGAGCTATGCTATGCTATGATTTACTTTTTACAATAGCATATAACTCATACTATGACTTATATGCTACTATACTGCTGTATGCAAACATAACACACACACACACACACACACACACACACACACACACACACACACACACACACACACACACACACACACACACACACACACACACACACACACACACACACACACTTCCCTAAAATATAACATTCAAATGTAACCTGAACCCAAACTAGATTAGATATTTCACAAACCTTTAAACTGACAGTCTCTGTCTAATACAATAATGCTGATACATATGGACATGTCTTTGACATAACACACAGTTCGCAGAGGTCCCAGTTAGCATTAGCATAGTGAACGTTTTGACAACAAAGAGATTTGGAAATCAAACTGGAAATTGAGGACTCAAATCAAATCAACAGTTTTAATGTACACAGCATTGCAGACACACTGACGTTTTGACTTTAATTTAACGCATCCTCGTATTAGGAGCAGTGGTCTGGGCCTTGCCAGTGCCATATAGATGGAAGAGTTACGACAACGGAAGTCCAAAAACGGTTATCGTCACGTGGTTCATGTAGACGAGGATCGTTCCCCGGAACTTCATGGCGAGCAATGTGAATGCATTGATAACAGGAGATAGAACTACGATTTTTGGTAATTATTAGTGAATAAAGGTTTTGATTTGCAATATTTATACAACAAATCGATATGTGTATGTATTTACATCAATATGTTTTAAAAAATAAAATAGAATTTGCTAATATTAAGTGATAATATTAGGATTAGTGTGAACAACTAGTTTACATGTTAGGCTAACAGTGCCTTGGTTAAAGAGCCTGTTGCTGTTTATTTATAGCTTTGAATTCTTTCAAACCAATATCATCTTCTTAAACTTGTATGGTAGTCAGGAGCATCACTTTCTAATGTTTATTGATATATTTAGAGGGAGGGGATCTAAAGTAATGCTTTAAAATTCAGATTAGATTAATTTCTACCACTTTCTTAAATTCATGGTAGTTTCAGTAATCCCCTGGTAATTGAGGACACAAGTTATTTAAATGACTAATGTCATCTTTATGGCTTTCAGAAAGGACAGGAGACCGACAGGTGACTATCAAAGGACTAGCAGCAGCATGATGATGATGATGATGATGATGATGATGATGATGATGATGATGATGATGATGATGATGATGATGATGATGATGATGATGTTAAATGTGTTGTTTTAGGAACATCCATTGCAAATACATGGAATTCAATAAACATTGAATAGCATATCATGCAGTTTGTCGGTGCCTTTTCCTCCGTGTTGTCATGGTTTGCTGTGCTGCCTCCTAGTCGCCACCATGGTTTGCTGTGCTGCCTGGGGATGCTCTAATCGCTCCGAGAAAGGAGTACGAATGTACGGCTTCCCCACTGACACAGAGCGGAGGAAAAAATGACTGGCTCAAGTCAGCAGGAGCAATTTCACGACCAACAGCAACACAATATGTGATGTAATTATATACAAACACTGCATTTGCACTTTTTCACCAAACGAAAACCACACCATTGGGAAAGCTTCATGTTTTGTTTAATACAAAAAAACAGGGAAAGGCTTGAAAAACACTGAGAGTTGAGACTCAGGGTGCAGGGTGAGGGTCTCAGTGCAGGTATTCAGGCTCCATTGAACCCCCCTCTGGTTCTTGTGCTGAAAGAGGGAGTAACAGACAGGAGAAAGGGTTATACACACCTATAGCACACCTATTGGATGGGAAATGCCTTGGGGAGATAAGGTGTTTACTTATATAAAACAGTAGTATTAAACTTACCTTGTGTTTTCACTCTCACTTAAGTCCCTCTCCCTTTGCCATCAATCCAGAATCAGCTGAGCTGCAACATTATACAGACAGGTAATAATCAACATAATTACAAGGACACCATATGGCTCTGCTAAAAACACTCACTCTTACACGCACCAAAGTTATATTTATCTAATATTTAACTCCCTCCACCCCCGCATACAATCCCGTTTAGAAGCCCTTCTTCTCTAATTCAACAACGTTGGACGAAATGACATTAAGAGAACGGAATTTACAATTAAAAGGCTGTTCAACGTGTGTTGCTAACTTGATCCGGTATCCTAGCTTAATCTGTTATCTGTAAACGTTCCCTAAATCTACTAATTTAGGGATAATCCACTGACATCCTTTAATACACATGTTCATTTGAATCAGATGTACTGATAATATCCGCAATATAAATCTTTAAACTTCTTCTTGCCTTTAAAAGTCCGTCACGAACGGTGTATTATGCTGCAACTCTACAGCTCTGCTAGCCTTGGCGCTAACTTCCGGGGAACGATTGAGAGGCTCCACGATCTGCCATTGCTGTAAAAAAGTGGTCCATTGGAGTGAACGGAGATGTCGTAACTCTTCTATTATATGGCTCTGGGCCTTGCTAAAGAGCCCCTTGGCAGTGCCCAAGAGGTGAACTGATTACCTTTCCACACTATACTGTGTGACCTTCCGGTTCCTAGGTCTTACGGACTGAGATAAAGAAAATGCCGGACACCGGAGCTTCTTTTAAAAAATCCCACCAGACATACTACACGTACCATTCGGATCTGTCTGCTAGGGAATTCTGGGTCCGAACAAACTCCTTTTGTAAGTCAAAGAACTATGGATTTACGGCTCTGACTTGGGAAACCGGTTGCAGCATTTCCCCCCTAAAAGAGAAGATATGCTTCAATCCCCTTTTCCTTTTATTTATTTGTTTACTTTTTATGAGGGAAATGCATGTTAAACAAAACATTAATCATAGGAGAGGTTTTTTTTACATGCCTGGAGGGGAACTTTAACCATACCCCATCTGTCTTGTGCAGATATCAAAGGAAAAAACTATTTGTAAATGTTGGCATTGAATGTAAAGCAGCTTATTATTGACGTTTTGTGTAGCGACAGGGTTGTGGGTCTACTGGATGCTGAGTCAACAGACGAGAGGAGGGGCCAATTCATTAACATGTAGCTTGTAATGTATTATTGGGAAACTGCCCCAATGGTTCTATTACAACCTGCTTTTAAAACATTTATACCAGCAAATTAAATCTTGGCCAAATGTGTGGAAATCTGGCAATAGTAGTTGGCTTATTGTATATCTTTTTTTAAGTTTCACAATCAGAAATGTCTTTTTCTCTCTTCAACACATCAGTGTGTAGATCCACTGACCCTGGGCATGTATTAGAAAGCTGTCGTACTGTGAGGAAGCAACAGATAGTAGAACATGCTCCTTCTATCTACCATCAAAGTACCCAAGGCTAGTTTTTAAACCTTGTCATGGAGGTGGGGATTTAACATAAATCTGCTCTGGAACAGCCGTATCCCCCACAGTTCCTAACGGTGGGGGGTCATATACTGAGGAAATGTGGGCTGGGTCTCAGCTTGATCTGGTAAAACTCCTTTACATTCAGTCTGATAAGAGTGAAAGTGCCAATAGCCAAAAGTGTTCTTAAGGGGAAAAACAAGTCCTTTATGTATTGTTTGTAAGGCCCTTTACAATAAGTTGAGACCCCTTGTTGTTACTATCTGAGATCTCCTCAACTGTATTTGAAGGTGGGACAGCTTTTCATAAAAAAAAAATGCCTTCCTATTTCAGATTAAAAGGTGGGAAAGTTTGTTATTTTGGGGTAAATCCTTTCCAATTTTGCTTTATTGTCCTGAAATCTAACCTCTTGATGTCCTCAGTTTATCCCACCTTACTGGCTCCTGTTCATTTCCAATGTATTAATTGCAGTAATCCACTGCTTTTCCCAAACAGCGCATCAAACCTTAATCCTAAGGGGGAGGGGGAGGGGTCCATTAGGTTATTACAGCAATTTACCGGCTCAGGACAGTTGTGTTCACTAAGGCGGTGTTTACTCTCCTAAATTGTTTTTTGGCACTCTGAACACACATGCATATACAGCAGGTAAGGTCCATCAGGATATTGCAAACAAATTAAGGTATGGGGCTGAAATAAAGAGTAAGTTAATTAAGTTATTAAAAAATCATTCATAATAATAAAACTAAGGTTAGTTAGTAAAGTGTTGACATCTCTGATCCTCTGATAACTAGTGTGTCTGTGATTACTAGCAGAACAGTTGCGTAACGGGCGGCTGTGGCGTAGTGGATTAGAGCGTTGGTGTTCGGATCAGGGGGGCACAGGTTCAAACCCCACTGCAGTCAGCATGTCGTTGTGTCCCTAAGACACTTCACCCCAAATAGCTCTTGTGGGGATATTGCTTTGGATAAAAGCGTCTAACAAGTAACATGTAATGTAATAATGATCGTAACAGCAGTATCTTCTTTAGTTAATTATTCCAAGAGATGTTTTGGTGTGAAAGGGTTTGTGGTGAGTGCAAACCTTAGTGATGTTATCACAAACATCCTGTCAACTCCTCATATACAGCTAGCCCTGCACGTCAAACTATGATGCTTTAACATTTGTGATCCCAACAAAACAACTTAGTTATGTGTATATATATTGTATAATTGAATGTTGGCTAAACAAAGAAACTCCATTGCCAGCTGTTTTACATAAATTGAATTATTCACCTAAGATACTAAATACTATATATTTTTAAACAAAATCTGTTGAAGGATAAGGTTTTTACAGATGGCTAAATAATAGATGGGAGACCTCGGATCTTTGTTCCTTATATGTTGTTTTTAAGTATTTATTTCTTATTTTTTGCTCCGAAAAGAGCTAATGGACTATAGCTAAACAGTTATTTCTGCAAAAGAATACAATAACTGTTGTGTGTATAACTGGTAGGTCTTATACAGATGCAAAAGTGTACAGAGGGCTGTAAAACGGGGGCTTACGTATTGTAACCCAAGTTCTATAAGCACAGGCGGAGCCCTCTACTGGACTCTATGGGTACTACTCTCATCAATAATAATAATAATTCCTTACATTTATTATAGCGCTTTTCCAGTGCTCAATTACAAATACACATTGCACATATTTTGTATACATGCAATGGTCACTGTGGACAATACCCACAGGAGCAAGTTCAGGTGAAGTGCCTTGCCCAAGGACACAACAGCTTTACAGACGCAGCAGCGGCGGGTTTCACCCCTTGATCTGATGATCATTGCACTGCGCCCCACCGTCCATCTTCACGCCTCAAAGTCATCGGGGCGCTTTTCCAAGTACACATTGATCATACATGTACTGTGGACAATACCCACAGGAGCAAATCCGGATGAAGTGTCTTGCCCAAGGACACAACGGCCTGACGCAGTGGCGGCAGGAGCGGGTTTCGAACAGGAGTTCCCCAGCACCCCCCTTGATCTGATGATCAGATGCACAGACCACTGCACCACCCGTCCCGTAAAGGACCAGTGATATGCAAGCATTCACACACTGAATTTGCATAAACGTAGCCGGCCAATCAGGGCGAGCCTACCTGAATGCGCTCGCATATAAGGCAGCTACACCTCCTGACTGTCATCCTACACCCTCTTCGGCGAGCGGCATAGGAAAGACAGGGCCCCTAGGTAGAGGGCTCCGCCTGTGCTTATAGGACTAGAGTTACAATACGTAACCCCCCGTTCTATCTCACACAGGCTCCACCCTCTGGACTCTATGGGTACAGTGGGTGGAGCCCCGATGGATAAACGCCATGTCGCTCTACAACATCGACCCACCACACTGCCCCTGACCGGCCTTTGGTTAACAGCCACAGCACCCCAACTTCCTATCACCCGGTTGTGACCGTTGAGAAGTCGGGGCCACAGCTTACCTGGCTGAGTAGAGCCTAATTGGTCTGAGTAAGCCCATAGCTCCACCCTGCAGGTGCCAGCACAAGTGACTATACACTGTATTTCCCAGGTCCCTAAGGAGCATGGGGAGAACATAAGTGCACCATGTCCCCCACACTCACACGCTTACCTTGTGTAGAGTGTGCATGGACCGTAGTGGGGGAGTCTTCCAGCCCTGTATGAGGCTTACTGCGCACCACGTTTCCCAGGTCCCTAAGGAGCATGGGACAACGTAAGTGCATTATGTCCCTGGGGTCAGATACAGTTTACTGACCCACAGCCCTCCTCCTTTCACCAGTCCAGTGTTGCCCCAGCAAGCACCGACGATGAAAAAGGAGCCAGACATGTCTAAGAGATACTTACCTAATGAACGGACCTGGTGTAGACCAAGACGCCGCCCTGCATAGGTGGATGACTAAAACCGTCTAGCTGTATAACCCTCGACCTTAGGTTCTTGGGAACAGAGAAGGGGTTCGGTCTGAGTGTCGCCCTGCTACGGTCACCACGAACCAGAAGGCAATCCGGGTGCACCGATAGAGCGGTCAGTTCGCATACTCTGTTGGCAGAAGTCAAAGCAAGCAGCAAAGCTGTTTCTTTTTGCTTCCCTCTCTCTCAATGATAGCGCCTTCAGGGAGGAGAGCTCCGGAGGCTGAAACGGTTCTGTAACCAAAGCCTCGAGCACCAATGGCAGTTCCAATTGCGTGGTGGAGACATGCACCACTGGGCGCTGTCTCCTGATCCCCTGCAAAAAACGCTTCATAAGCGTTTGGCTAAAGACTGGTCTGCTGCCAAATCCTGCATGACAGGACGAGATGGCTGCTGCATACACATTTACTGTGGCATGAGCAAGCCGCTTGTCCACCAGTAGCTATAGCTAGGATGGAATAGAGCCCAATGTACCAGACAGAGGCTCTAGACTCCCTTCCTTGCACCACGTCTGTCTGTCCTCTGACAGAGTGGCACGTAGCCTGCCCTCCTTCTCGATGGGTCGTACACCTCGCTCTCGACGGGGGCGTAGCCCTCGCTCTCGATGGGGGCTGCATTGAACAAAACAAAATCCCCAGATACCCCACCTGCTGGTGAGGTATGGGATTGCTCTTCTTCCAATTGACCGCAAACCCCCAACTTGGTTAGGTGTAAGATCAATTGGAACCGGAACATCTGCCCATTCCCTAGACCTGGCCATGACTACGAGGTAGTTGAGATAAAATAAAACCCTCATTCCATGGCCGCGAAGCGGCTGAAGCGCTGTGGTCACACATTTGCTGAACGTGCGTGGGGACAGGAAGTAGCCGAACGGTAGTCTGTTGTACTCCTAGGCTATCCCCTGGAAGGCAAAAACGCAAATTCTTCCCGTGTTTTGGCTTTCTAGCAATTTCTACATGAAAGTAAGCGTCCCTCAGGTCGATGGTTTGTGAACCAATCGCCCGGCTGTACCAGTTCCAGTGACTGTAGGAATCCCAACCACTTCGTCCTGTAACAGGCTGTGGTGGGTCCCGCCCTTGCTGCCTGGATAGTCTGTATAACTTTGTCAGACAGTCAGGAGCCAAGCCTGGAGAGGTTGGCCCAGAGTGGGCAACGCCCCTAATGCACCCTCTTCCGGAAACAGCGCCCCCGGAACTGAGGAACTGTCCAGGGCTGGCCCACCATCATTTGTGTCACTTCTGTGTACCACGGCACCAAGCGGCGACCTGGGGCTACCAGAATGACCGACAACTGTTCTCGTCTCACTCCCTCCAGGAGTGGGGCATGAGATGCAGCGGTGGAAAGGCGTAGAGCATGCAAATAGGATAGCCAGAATGTGGGGGGCCTTTAGAGAAAAAAACGACGGTGCGGTAAAGCGACTGCAGTACCGCTCCCGCTGCTCCGATTCTCCGGCCCATCTCACGCTCCATTGTTCCCTCACTCGAGATCAAGACCCCGAGATACTTGAACTCCTTCACTTGGGGTAAGGACTCATTCCCTACTTGGAGTGGACAGTCCTGCTGAGAGCCATGGCCTCAGATTTGGAGGTGCTGATCCTCATCCCAGCTGCTTCACACTCGGTTGCGAACTGATCCAGTGAGTGCTGAAGGTCGCAGACTGATGAAGCCATTAGAACCACATCATCTGCAAAAAGCAGTGGTGCAATCCTTAGTCCACCGAACTGCAGACCCCCTCCCCCACGACTATGCCTCGAAATCCTATCCATGTATATTACAAACAGGATTGGTGAGGCGCAGCCCTGGCGGAGGCCAACCCTCACCGGAAATGGGTCCTACTTACTGCCGAGGACCCGGACACAGCTCTCGCTTTGGGAGTACAGAGATTGGATGGCCCTGAGTAGAAACCCCCTCACCCCATACTCCTACAGCACCTCCCACAGTAACTCCCTGGGAACCCGGTCATACGCCTTCTCCAAGTCTACAAAACACATGTAGATATGTAGATAAGCGTACTCCCAGGCACCCTCCAGGATCCTTGCGAGAGTAAAAAGCTGATCCGTCGTTCCACGACCAGGACGGAATCCGCATTGTTCCTCCTCAATCTGAGGTTCGACCATCGGCCTGACCCTCCTTTCGAGTACCTTGGAGTAAACTTTCCCGGGGAGGCTGAGTAGTGTGATGCCTCTGTAATTAGCACACACCCTCTGATCCCCCTTTTTAAAAAGGGGAACCACCACCCCGGTCTGCCACTCCTTCGGTACTGTTTCCGACTTCCAAGCACCGTTGATGAGACGTGTCAACCATGACAGTCCCTCAACACCCAGAGCCTTCAGCATTTCCGGGCGGATCTCATCCACCCCCGGTGCTTTGCCACTGTGGAGTTGTTTGACGACCTCAGTGACCTCCCCCCGGGAGATTGGTGTTGATCCCCCGTCATACTCCAGCTCTGCCTCTAACATAGAGGGCGGAGTTGTCGGGTTCAGGAGTTCCTCAAAGTATTCCTTCCAACGCCCTAACACTCCATCAGTTTAGGTCAACAACATCCCATCCTTACTGTACACAGCTTGGATGGTTCCCTGCTTCCCCCTCCCAAGGTGTCGGACAGTTTTCCAGAACAACTTTGGTGCCGCCCGAAAGTCCTTTTCCATGTCTTCTTCAAACTTCTTCGGTCTCTAAAAATAAGGTGTACAAATACCAAATTTGGCCCAATCAAGATTCATCTTTGACTTTAGATGATTGACCGTGATGGAGTGAACTCGGTCTGTAGTCACACTCGCAGCTTAACGAGGCTCCCTTCTTTCAGGTGGAGGGTGTAAATACAGCGGCAAGCTTTGGGACGAACTCCCCTCTCTCCTGCAGAAACAGGAAATGCCATAATACGTAGCAACGGTCTCAAATCAGCATCTCTTGGATTAAAAATAACAAAAATAAATATATATAATATATTTTTTGTAAACATATTTTTGTTTTAAAATCTGATGTTTATAAGCCGCTTAGTTTTAGCAAAAGTCCATGTAAATATACACATCCTTTACCGTTTTGTAGACTAGACGTGAGTAAATGATCCTAGGTTTAAACAAATACGAGGTAACCATGAAGTTGTTAACATCTGTATGGAGATATTAAAAAGCTCTTTGTGCAGTTTATCAGTGAATGTTTCCACGGAACTGTTTGTAAACAGCTTGTTTCATGACGGACAGACCCAGTGTTGAGTCCGGTCAGGTAGTGCAGCAGGTGAAGTCAGGTGTGATGCAGACTCGCTGTTGGAGGGCTTGATAACCCACTCCCCCTCAACACTTGTTGGTTTGGAACAGCACTTAATGTGGCAGTCCCTCCGTGCGAACGCGCAAACAGAGGGGTAGTGTGTAGGGGTAGGGTGTAGGGGGCGGTTTGGAATTGGAATTGTTGAAGCAGTAAACCCTGGACTATGGGCTCAGCAGCAGTCATGCCACATCACTTTCCTCCACTCTAACTTCTTTGTGCCACCTCTTTCCAAACGAGGTTCTTACCCTTAGCCCTACCACCTGTCCTCTGGACCCTATCCCCTGTCATTATCAGTCTATTGCTTCTGATCTTCTTTCTTTTTTCACCCATCTCATGAAACACAGTGAATCCTATTCTAAAGAAACCCTTTTGATGTGAAAAGAACTACAGACCTGCCTCTCTTCACTTGAACTGCTGTCTTTAATCAACTCTCTTTTCACCTTCATCAGAAAAACCTTTTTGATCTGCACAAGTCCGGTTCTAAGGAAGGCCACTCAACCGAGACTGACCACCTCACGGTCACTGAGGAACGGCTAGCTGCCTCTCTGTCGTCATCCTTCTGAACCTCTCTGCTTTGTTGTTACAGTAAATCAACAGAACTGGGGGTCTCAGCCTCTACGCTCTCCCTGCTCTTATCCTACCTCAAAGACCGCAGCTACAGGGTAATTTGGAGAGCGTTTGTTTTTTGTCTAATCTGTCAACTCACTGGGATTCTACAGGGTTCTGTCCTGGGTTCCCTCCTTTTTGTCTCTGTACACCCAACAATGATTTGCTCTCATGGCTTCTCCTACCACAGCTCCGCAGAGGACACACAAGAGATTCTATCTTTTACCCAGTCTGTAACTCAGGTAGTCACACATATCTCTTTCTGTCTGGCTGACATCTCAGTGGACGTCTGCTCACCACTTGAAGCTCAAACTAAACAAGACAGAACAGGTAAGGAGTCTGCCATCCATGACCTATCTATTAACATTGACACCGCTGTTGTTTCCCTGCCTCATTCTGCAAGGATCATCAGGCGTATAAGACCAGTACTGACCAATAAGGCATTGCAGGTCGAGGTCCAGGCTCTTTTCATCTCACGCCTTGAGAACTGCAACTACCTCCTGGCTGGTCTACCTGCAAGTCAAGGCAAGGCAAGTTTATTTATTTAGCACCTTTCAGCACACGGCAATTCAAAGTGCTTTACAAAATAAAAGACATTTAAGAATAAATACAGCAGAAACACATAATAAAATGGCATTTAAAAACAGGCATTAAAAAGCAAAGATAATAAAATAAACACAACAGGTATAAAATACATGAATAAAAGCCATACTGCAGTGTGGATATAAACAGCTCACTCAAATGCAGCGGCAAAAAAATATACGTTTTTAGTCTGGATTTTAAAGTATTAACAGTTGCAGCAGACCTGCAGGATTCAGGGAGTTTGTTCCAGATAGTCTTAATTCTAGCTAAACGCTGTTTCTCCATGTTTAGTTCTTACTCTTGGAACAGAGAGCAGACCCAGAAGTGCTATCTGACTTCAACTGCTCCTCCATTATGAAGCAGCCCGACCAGTATTCAAACTACCTAAGTTCTCCAACTTCCCCAATCCTTCGCTCACATCACTGCCAACAAGTGGCTGCCTAAATCTGCTTCAGCTGGTACTGGCCCCCAGTACTGTAAATGGATCAGGCCCTTCCTACATCCAGGACATAGTTAAACCATACACTCCAGCAGGTACACTTCACTCTGCATCAGCCAATTGGCTTGCTACTCCCTCAGTGCGAGTTGGACCCTGATCCCCCACAACAACCGAAAAAGTGCGTCGCTTTACAAGGCTCTGTTAGCTGGTCTGAGATATTGAGGCTCGAAATGGCGGACAGAGGGATTCAGCAAGTTCTCTGTGGGAGGAAGATCACCTCGCTGGTGATGGTTCTACTGATCCCCAGAACATGAATATATTCCATAAATGGTAAGTGGACTGCATTTAAAGGTCACCTATCATCCAAAATGCACTTTGTTATGTATTTTATACATAAATAAGTGTTCCCGGTCTAAGGAGACTCAGAAAATACAACCCTCTCTTTTCCTCCTTACCCACATCTCTAAAAACGGTTTGCGATTTGCTACGGTCATGACGCCATTACAAAAATGTGGGCAGGCTTTACGTTGAACTCCTGGCAACGTCCCGCCCACGTCCCAACCTATCGTCCTCCATCAGAAATGTTGTTGTATCAGAAACAATGCGCGAAGTGTTTTTGAAGTAATATGGTCTGTGTTTACATTAGCAAGCATCGCTAATGCTGCGTTCACACCAGACGCGATGCGAATATTCGCTTCGCTCCAATCGCTTCGCTCCAATCGCTCCTATCACATCGCTCTAAACTCTCGAGTTTCACCGCGGCTGCCAGCTGTGTTTACTCGCATCATTCAAACAAGACGCGCTGGCTCGGGAGCTACAGCTACAACAAAATGAATATATTTTACCATGATTAAATTGTAATACACGTTTCTAAATGATGCCGAAGTAACAACATACTGATACCGGTTAGTAAAAACCATGAATTAATGCTTGACAAGTCTGCAGACAGACGGCAGGCGAAAAACCTTTTAAAATGCGTGTTTTCTGAATGAAGATCGGGTCGACCAGGCTAAGCTAACGTTGTATATGCTCATTCCACACTCACAACAACGGCCTATACATATCCGGTGTGAACGCAGCAACACTCAGAGCTAACCTGTACTTGAGAGAGTATGTGTAAAGAAGCCGGCTATAAAAAGGTACTCACCTTGTGGTAAACCCGTGCGAGAGAAAGCGTTTGAGCTCCATACTGTTTCAGAAATAATGCTTGATGTGGTTTGGGACATAATATGGTGTTTAATCACGGCAGTGTTTAGCTGAGTTTCTGCTGGTAGACAGCCTTCTCTTCACAGAGCTCACTGCTTGCATGTGGATGCTTCAAAGGGGCGTGGCCAGCAGAAGCTCCAAAGGGGCGTAGCCAGCAGCAGCTCGGTTACATTTAAAGGGCCAGATCCAGAATCAGCACTTTAGTAACAGAACTGAAATAGAAGGGTACGAGGCAAAGCTATGAACATGAACAGAAATCTTGCAAAAACACATAGTAGCTACTAAAGTTTCTAAATGATTTTTTTTTAAATAGGTTTCACATAACCAAACCATAACCATGGGTGCTCGAGCTTTCAGCTGCTCTGCTCCCAGACTCTGGAACACCCTGCCACGACACATCCGACAGTCTGATTCCATAACAACATTCAAAACCCACCTGTTCAAACTGGCATTTTCTTTATAATCTCTACCCTGCGTCCTTTTGTAGTCAATTTCCTGTTGTTTGTCTTGTCTTACCCCGGCTGATACTTCACTAAATCCACTGTTTTAATTTGTACGATAAAATTGTAAATCTGTAACCCTGTAAGGTGTCCTTGGGTGTTATGAAAGGCGCCCCCCAAAATAAATGTATTAATATTATTATTATTATAAAGAAACATATTTAAACATCATAGGCAAAAAAAGGAGGGAAGAGTAAATACATGTGTGTGATGTTTGATGAGGAAGCCCAATATTTTTCACACAGCCCCTTACAACTCAACCCTGCTTCACAGGTGCTGGTCTACAAGCTTCACTCTCATGAAGAAGGCGCAGTGATGTAACCTAAAGTCTTTTCTTTGAGTGAGTCCGGGCTCCAGGGAGCAGATTTAGGAGAGAAGTGTCCTTTACCTTGCTGAGAGTGAAGAGCCCAAAGAGAAATATTCCAGCTACTCTAAAGATGTTCTCCCAAAATACTCAAAGAGATAAGGAGACTGGAAGTGCATGTAGGGGAAGTGTGTGTGTGTGTGTGTGTGTGCGTGCGTGCGTGCGTGCGTGCGTGCGTGTGCGTGCGTGCGTGTGCGTGCGTGTGCGTGTATTTGGGTAACAGGCAGCAGCAGTCAGACAATAGGTAAGTGACATTAAAAATAGAAACCAATGGTAAAAAAGATATGCAGTTTTAAATATGCAACACATCTCACAGACTCACATTCAACGTTGTCTAAATGTACGGTATTTTGTTCTAGTATCTGGGCACAACACATTTGTGATTTTTAATAACATCACAGTGCTCATGTTGAATAAAGTAGTAGCTTGTCTCGTCTGTGTGAAGTCATGTTGCTGAATTCAGAGTTTGTATTCCAGACTTGTGTGCATCCAACCTTATGATGAGTGAGAGGGCTGAAAAGTGAACTCTTCCTGACTGCCATGTGTTTATGCAATACACGGATATAGTCCAGCTATTACTGTGTCTGGCAGTCAACCAGAACTCATAGAAACCATTTATTACTACAATAAACTGAATTGTATTTCACTGTACAGTATTTAATTTTACATTCTGTTCTTGTTTATCTTATTCTATGTACATGTACATAGACTCCTGCATTTAGTTGGTCACTGAGCTCATTGCATGTATATAGTTTAATTCATCTGCATTACTTGCATATTAGTCTCACAACATAATCTAGTGCTATTTTATTTCTACTACATTTGTTCTTGCACTTTTTTTTAATTGTTATTTAAAATGGTTGTATTTCCTATATCTATTCATGTGGCCTTGTTGGAGGATCCTGGGACTTAAGGTTTTCATTGCCATAGCTCCACTCTAGTAAATGCATATGACAATAAAGCCTTTGAATGTTTGAATCCTGGTTACATTCATGGCTTTGAGTTCTCTGAGTTACATATTACAATATGAAGGCATGAAACCACTATTCTATTGTGCCACATTTCAAATAAAAATAACAGCTCTTAGTATATTCACATTCAGCAGAGAGTGCTCGTCTGACACGTATTTAAGTCAGACACAAAAACCTGCTGCACACTAAATTATTGATTGTCTGGAAATGTCACATCACATCACAACGTGTGTGCTTATCACATGGGAGAAGGGCCCGGCATGGGAAGAAAAGAAAGGCTGTTCATCAGATTTAAAGAACCACTCTATTCTGATATGACCTTGCTCTTTTCTGCAAAGGACACCTGAGCCGAGTCAAGGGCAAACAAATAAAGACTCCTCTCACGCCACACTTTTAAAACAGGGAAAGGGCCGGTCAACATCACGCTTTAGTGAGTCTCAGTATCTGCTCACTGGATGATCGTTGGCTGCTAATTGTTCTGAGTGCAAACAGGCACCAATCAATAAGCTAAAGGACCAACACACAGCGTGTCAGGTGAGAAGGTTCTAGATCCTTCCCTCCTGCTGCACCTGATGATTCAAAAGGCATATTTCTCAGGTTTTGCCTCTGGGATCAATCTTTGAGGACATTCAGACAATACTCCTAATGAAGCCTCTCAGTGTTCATCATAGGTCTATTTCTAACATCAGGTGTTGATGAGAGACTCACTCCAAACCAACAGTGCCCCCTGTTGGTCAACTCATGCTAGTCCCTAGACTCAGGATTTGGATAATAATAATAATAATAATAATAATAATAATAATAATAATAATCATAATAATAATAATAAAGCTTTATTAGTATAGCACTTTTCATAAGCTCACAGGGCTTTAACACATTACTTATTCAAACGGAGAAAAAGAAAAGCACCTCAGGTCAGATCTTTGGAAACATGCAGCACAGCAACATACAGTAACAGTAATGTAACAGTTCAAGAGACACAAGGAGGTCAAAGTTCCTCCCAATCACGCCCCTCCAAGTGTCTCCATCATTGCCCACACGTGCGTTGAAGTCTCCCAGCAAGATTAAAGAGTCCCCTTCAGGAGCCCCATACAGGACTCTTTCCAGGGTCTCCAAGAAGGCCGAATACTCTGAACTGCTGTTGGGTGCATAAGCACACACAACAGTCAGAGTTTCCCCCCCATAACCCGCAGGCGTAGGGAGGCGACCCTCTCGTCCACTGGGGTAAACTCCAACAACGAAGCACCTAACCGGGGACTTGTGAGTATCCCCACACCCGCCCGGCGCCTCACACCTTGAGCAACTCCGGAGAAGAATAGAGTCCAACCCCTATCCAGAAGTAAGGTTCCAGAGCCGACGCTGTGCGTAGAGGTGAGCCCAACCAGATCCAACTGGTACCGCTCCACCTCCCGCACAAGCTCCGGCTCCTTCCCCCCCAGAGAGGTGACGTTCCACGTCCCCAAAGCCAGCTTCTGCCGCCCGGGTCTGGTCCGTCGAGACCCTCCGCTTTCACTGCCACCCGTCTGGCAGCGCACCCGACCCCATCGATGTTTCCCGTAGGTGGTGGGCCCGCGGGACGGAGAAGCGGAGGTGTTGCCCACGTTGCCTTTTCGGGCTGGGCCCGGCCGGGCTCCGTGGCAAGCCCGGCCACCAGACGCTCGCCGACGAGTCCTCCTTCTGGGCCTGGCTCCAGAAGGGGACCCCGGGCTTCCTCCGGGCCGGGTATCCTCACTTCTTGTGTCGTCTTTCATGAGGTCTTTTGAACCAATCTTAGTCTGGCCCCTTGCCTGAGACCAATTTGCCATGGGAGACCCTACCAGGAACACAAGGTTCCAGACAACACAGCCCCCAGGTTCATCAGGGCACACAAACCTCTCTACCACGGTAAGGTGCTGGTTCTTCAGAGAGGAAATAAACATAACATAATAATAAACATATAATAAGATCATCAACATGAAAGGCAGAATGTGAAAGTATGGTGGCCTCATGGGACATTTGGAGAGTGCACGCCTGGAGTCAGCAGAAGGTCAGCCTGATTCCACAGAGGAAAAATCACACCATTAAAGTGTGCACATGAATAATAGAGCAGCTGACAGGAAATGAACAAACAATGATGACCCAGTCAAGCTTCTGCCTCGTAAACTCATCTGAGGAAACTTCACACCCCTCTCTGATCCCATCACTTTCTCTCAGTCGTCTTTAAGTGTGTGTACTGCTGCCAGAGCCTGTCCAGGGCTTGTTGAGGGATATTAGAGAGCATGCGTCTGGGGAGAGAGGAGTACAGAAAGTGTGCGAGAGGAAGAGAGCAGAGGCAGGAATTATTGCTGTAGGTTTGCGCCTGCATTCTAAATAATGGATGAGATTCTCCAATGAGATAAAACCAAAACTCCATGCCGTTACAAGGACATAGACTGCCATGAATACCAAGTACCCGGTGTGCTTTCATTTGGTTTACTGTGTGATCATGCGGGCCTCCTCCTATCACAGGCGCCCTCAGAGTGGTGTGTATCCTCACCTGCGTCTCCTGCACTCTAATGAGTGGCTGCTGCTCTGCTGTCACAGGAAGCTACATCCATTCCTCATGCTCCTATTCTCCCATGCGCCATGCTGTTCTCATATTCTCTCCTTGATAACCTACCTCCTGTTTACTTATTTATGTAGCCAGTACAATGGAAGCATACTGATCTTCCGGCCCTATAGATTCTGATCAGTGTTGCCATTGATTTTGGTGTTAGGGGGGTTGAGTGTTGTTGTTGTTGTGTTCGGGTTGAATCTGACTGATTCACCACTTTCATCAAACACAAATATTGTGTTTTACATTTGATTGCTTCAAGGTCTTATGATATTCTCCACAGTGCGCTTTGGAACATATACAATTGCTGAACACCACTTGCATTGAACTTTGAGAGGTTTAGTGAACTTTGTTCCACCCGTGATGTTCCCGGTCAAAGATGACCGCCGTAGGAAATGAATGGGTAACCCAGATTATGTTCATCCATCGGAGAGAACACACACATCGACATCCATGTTCATTTTGGAAAACATCTTCAGAGTCTATACGTTGTCTCTTCCCTGCAGTTATTCATGCGACCAGCAGTGTGGGACATTGTTTCCAGCTCCAAAGGGTGTACCATGTGGCTGTGATGAACGGTGTGTGTGTTCAAGTAAGAGCATATGACCGGGAACACCCAAGTAAGAAATGAACACGACAGGAGGGGTAAACATTTGGGATTCAATTGTGTCTAAAACCAGCTGATGACCATGATGAGGCCATCTCTCCAGACTGTGGCCCTTTGGCTTCACATCGGGCTGAGCTTCAGTGATGCTGCTCTCACTCTGACCTCCATCAGTGACTCCTTCCTAAGAGGAGCTGTCTGAGTGATTCAAAGCCTGCCAAATACAAGGGCTACATGTAAATAGAAATGTACTGCATGATATCAAGCATGTCATGAGGGTAAGCTTTGTGTTACAGTCGGGTTCATGATATGAATGCGATCATTATTCATTCAATTCAGAAGAGAGAGTCGCAGCAGCTGCTGACCCCAAATGATGAGATACTTTATTAAAACCACAAGAAATGTGTTGTTTCACAGTAAAACACCTACATTACACACACGCACACACATGACCTGGACACATTGTGGTGGGAACTCTTGCAGTGAACTGGTCAAAGAGTCTTTCATCATCTCTTGCAGAGAGTCACACAGCAGACAGAAATCAAACATCTCCACAGCCGAGTGCAACAACTCTCACTGAGTCTGCTTTCAAACAGTTACAACGAATACATGTCATCAGATAACTGACCCCTGACCCTGTCAAAGGACACTACCCCTGACCTTGTCCCTGGTCTCCCCCCCTGTGTGGCACCTTGTGACTGGTCTTCTACCTGAGAGATGATATCTCCACCACATTGATCTCCTATCTTCTGACATGAAAGGCTTACAGAGTAGGCTATTGTAATGTATCCAACACTGTAGCATTCTGTCCGAGGACCCTGCAGGCGACCTGGCAGCATCCAGCATCCAGACCACACTGCATGTTCTCTTGTTGTCTGTTTGGTTCGTACAGGACTCTTTTAGCCGACCAGCCGGGGACCATCTGGTTCCCAAGCTATAGCCACCCCAAAAAGAAGTACAAGAAGACTCCCCACTTGAATACATGTGGGCCAGTTTATACATTGCTGTCAACGGATGTTTCTGACCTCCCTTCTCATTTGGAATCCTGTTGTTGTAGCTGAAACCCCCAGAGATGTGTGATTGAAGGCGGTCCAGCTGATGGACAGACTCAGCTCTACCTGATGAGAGCTGACAGGTGTGCTCAGCGGTCCATACTGCACACATACTTACATACAGAACAGCACATGGTGGAGCAGCTAATGAACCCTGATACATAAAACATGTCCAGATCAGCTTACACGTTATTGGCTTTATAATAAATACACGTGTGGTGTTGTAATAAAGAAATGTACGACAAACGTGAGAGGCTTTTTACTTATTATAACAACTCAGCTTAGTTTTGATGCTTTCTGAAGTCTGAACCCCGTCCATCCCTTAGCTGAAGCGTGGACCGCCCGCTGTGATGCGCTCTGTATCGTGTGAGCGACACAGGACGTACTCTCTGCAGTGGAGACTCGTCCTCTGTCTCGCACTCCTCTGCTACGGCAGGAAGCTGGAGCATGTTAGACACGCTTTGTCTCTGTCTTCACCGACCGAGTGTAGAACATGTTTCAAATGTAGTAACTAAATACATTCACTCCGGTATTGTACTTAAGTACTTTGTTGACATATTTTTACTTTATTTGAGTATTTCCATGTATCGCCACTTTATACTTCTACTCCACTACATTTCAGAGGCACATTTTAACTCCATTACATTTATTTCAGCACTCACAGTTACAACTGATCTCTAGTATTTCAAGTATCTAAAATCGACAGGTGTACAATACTAAAATGCTCTTACGTGTTTAAAAACAGTATAATTTAACCACAAATGCATCCATAAAAATGTAACACTGTGAAAATATCCATTCTGCATCACGAGTACTTTTGAGAAGCGTAACACATTGATCTAATAATACTACTTTTTGTACTTTCAGTATATTTTGATGCTAATACTTTTGTACTTTTACTTAAGGAACATTTAGAAATCAGGACTTTTACTAGAGTATTTTAAGACCATAGTATTTGTACTTAACTCATGTAAAGGATCTGAGTACTTCTTCCAATACTGGTTCTTCCTGATGTCTGTGCCGACCCTCCGCTTCCTTTGCCTTTTCACTGCCTCATGGTAAGAATCTTAGAATTTGCGTTCTTTTTTTCTTTAATATGTTAAGGTTTCCAGGTGAATTGCGAGCGTTAATGCGTTAACGTTGACAGATCTAGTTTATATTTATATACATTCGAGCCAAGTGTGGTTCACACTGCACATTAACCTTTAGAAGCAGCAGGGGACAGGTCAGTAATCCAGGTAAGAGAATACAGACTTCTCAAATGTGAGTAGGCCTTCAACTCACAGCACTAACAACTTACTGACCTTACTCAGAGTGAAAACTAAAAGGCGTGAAACTGGCGATCATGGCAAACAAACTCGAATCAATCTTTATAACATGTCCTCCTCCACATTACCAGAGTATACTGTAGACTATAGTGAGATTCAAAGCGTGATAACTTCCTCATAGTAATAACTCTCTGCTTTATTCTCCTCTCCATCTCTGTGTGTCGACAGCAGAGCATCACTCAGCCTGCCATTTGGAAGCATCACTGCCAATACAAGTTACTGACACACACACACACACACACACACACACACACACACACACACACACACACACACACACACACACACACACACACACACACACACACACACACACACACACACACACACACACACACACACACACACACACACACACACACACACACACACACACACACACACACACACACACACACACACACACACACACACACACACACACACACACACACACTTCAAGGCAGCCCCCTCTGTGGTTTCTCATTCTACATTTCTTTCTGTATCTGCTGCACCACATTCATCAGGTGGGATTGACTGATCAGCTGTCAGTGTTATTTTGAAATGTAAACAAAACTGACAAGCCTATATTGAAGCCTGCAGAACCGTGGTTCGATAAACAAATCACATTGTGTGCAAGACAAGGACTATTTTGAGCAACTGATCGACTTCAATTCCTCAATCGAAGATATGCAGAATGACATATTTTGAAAGAAAAGCCCTGTAAAATGCTTAGCCATCACTGGATTATTAGAGATTATCATTGTAAAAAGGGGTCTTGCTTTACCTTAACTGTCTAAGAGAAGCAATTTGTCATTAAAAATCCTATTTAAGTATTTAAAAGCCCCTATAAACCCCCTATAAACCCCTATAAACCATGTAAGTACCACATGAACATCCGCCATACCTGTAGGAACATAAGAAGTGATCCACAGTAAATATAACAACATTATACACCAAAATAAAAACACACTACAGCCATAAAGTATGCAGATTATGGGAGTATGTTTGCAGGGCTGGTGGCTGATGTGTCTTTGATGAAGGGTGTGTCGGCCTCTGATTTCCATATAAAGTCCAGCTGTTAAATTATTTGCCAATAAATGTCACAGTGAGTCTACAAAACATTCAAGATGTAAAGCTGATTTACATTTTCCACAACATGACGTGACAGCTTCTGGCAGCAGAGCAGACTTTTGTCCTGGAGAATAGACTTCTCACATTTTGATATGGAGCCAGTGTGTTGAAAACCTGATCAACCAATGTGTGATTCCAATGGTTCAGAAAGCTCCAGTTACATGCCTCTGTGAGTTTAGAGAAGTACAGTATGGGATTGCTTATGCTCATCAAACCCTTTCAAATATCATTAATAACTTTGGCTTTTATCCCATTTTAAACCAAACTCTATATAGTTATAGCTTATTGCATCTTATTATCATCTACTGTAATGCGTAGTTTTACGGCATGAATTATAATAACATTGTACATTAAAAATGCGTTTATTAAATAGTATGACACCAAATGAATTAACAATCCATTTTGGTTAATTTTCATGATTCCATTTATGTTTTTATTAAAGCTAATGACTAATAAGTATATTTATTGAGAAAAGTAATTTTTGTCAAAAGTCATTCAAAATCAAGTTTAATCAACTCAAAGCAATGAGTTTTCAACAGTCTAATTCGACAGTCTAATTCGACACAGTCTAATTCGACAGTCTAATTCAACAGTCTAATTCGACACAGTCTAATTCGACAGTCTAATTCGACACAGTCTAATTCGACACAGTCTAATTCCACAGTCTAATTCGACAGTCTAATTCGACAGTCTAATTCAACAGTCTAATTCGACACAGTCTAATTCCACAGTCTAATTCGACAGTCTAATTCGACAGTCTAATTCCACAGTCTAATTCGACACAGTCTAATTCAACAGTCTAATTCAACAGTCCAAAGCCTGTAAAAAGTTTAAAAAGTATATTCCGAAAGAGAGGAGCATCAAAACTCCACAATAAAAAATGTGCATGCTATCTAGCACGTTTTGATATCTGTAAACATTTACAAGTTCTGCAAAATGCTTTTTTTTTACCAACGACTGCTGATAGCTGTGGAGGAAATTTCACAATGAATCACCTATTGGTAAGAAATAAACAAATATAGAGGTTTAAACCAAAGTTGTGTTGTTTAATGAAGAGTTAAAGCACCTGTCAGATACAGGCATCTGACACCGGTTATAACAAAAGACAAGAAGCGTATCCAGAAAGAAACACATGAAGAGGGGGAGGTCTCTCTCTCTCTCTCCTCTCTCGCTCTCTCTCTCTCTCTCTCTTCGTGCAGTGTGGTGTTCGTTAGAAGGTGCAGCTGGTTCACAATGGGGAGCACCTGTTCTCACCTAATCAACTCCTCCATAAAAACCCCGGTCATGTATCACACTCCAGTGCCAGATAATTCCGTCTCACTCGGTAGAGCTGATCGTCGTAGTCTATCCTAGTTAAGTGTGATTTCTCTTGCTGAGTTTTTTGTTGAAGTGTAACCTTGTTTTTTCCTACTGCTTTTCCCAGTGTTTGCTCGAGCCAGCCTGAGTGCTGCCGCCCGCCACCAGCGTTGACTAGATCCACCTTCGTTTTGTGGATTGTTTTTTAGTTGCTACGTTTCCTTTGTTCCCCTTATTAAACTTTGTTCAAGACTGCATCCACCTTGTCTCTGCCATTGTAGGTCCTGAACTCTTGACCCAGCCGTAACACAATCAAATGCTACACAGAGGGGGAAGTACATGCAACTAAGCAATTTTCATGACTGTATTGAATGGTAAACAGGGGGGAAATACATCACGTATGGCCATTACAAACCTCCATATGAGGATATTTGACACTCGTCACCCTTCTGGCGTGTATTTAAAAAAAAAAAAAAATCTGAATTTTCATGATTTTCCTATTTAATCTTAATGATGGCTTGTAAGGTATTTTCGGAACCTTTGAGATGTCGGATGTCTAAATGGAAAGGCTGTAGAAACAGGGACATCTCATAACCGCTGGTTTGGGTTTGGTGATTTCCCTCGGCGGGGAGAACCTGGGACAAGAGCTTCACCAACTCACTACGAGAGACAGTCAATGGAACAACAGGCAACGAAAAACAACATTCCCCGAATTTGCCTTTTTGGGTCTTGCTCTTATAGGCCTGGGCTTGTGTTACTGCACACGCTGAAAACAATGTGTTACATGCTGGAAATACCTTTGTCAGCTTTTTCTCAGGGTCAGCAAGTCTCTCACCACTGGCTTGGAGGATACCACTGGGTGAAGGAGCACATCGGGCCAGAGTCTGCCACCAGCCAAATCAATTACCCAGGATGACTGCCACTCCTGGAACAGGCGAAGAAGGCCGGACTCCCATGGCAACCTCCACCCTGCCCTAAATCAACAGGACAACACCAACCGATGCTTTGGAGCAGACAGCAACTAGATCCCCATCTCCCCCTAGACAATACACAACTTCCAGTGTCAGTTTCCGAGGAACATGGAAGTACAACCCTGTCACACTCCCAGGTTTATGTCACGGTTTTAGTGTTGTCTGTCTGGTTATGGGTTTTGTAAGCTGTTTCATTCGGTGTTTTTGTCTTCCTCCTTGTGTTTTGTCTGGTCCTCCTCCCTGTCGTTAGATTCCCTGGTGTTGTCCTGATTGTCTCATTGTGTTCACCTGTTGCCCTTGTGTTTCTCCCTCCCCTGCCCAGCTTGTGTCTTGTCCCTGTGATTACCCTTCTGTGTATTTAGTCTAGTCCTTCCCCTGTGTTTCCATGGCGGTTCATTGGTTTGTCTCTCCTGTCCTCCCTCCATGTGGTCACGGTCAGTTTTGTGTATTCTTGCTACCTTGTACTATCAATGTTTTTGATTCATGCCATGTTTTTTTGTTTTTCAGCTTTTAAATAAAGCTCGCTTTTGTTTGTAACCTTTACCTTTTTGTAGTCTGCATTTGGGTCCTACCTTTTCCCGCAAATCCTTGACAGTGATTCTAACACACCCTCACTTATGTACGAATCCAAAGCACCTGTGTCTCTCAGTATCTTAACAAGGAATTTCTTGTCACTTCCTTGCAAAGACACATAACCTTGACGTATAAAAGGGGCATAACCTGGATCAAATTCCTCTGCTATCAGGGAGGGGCGAGGCTTCACCTCCTGCAGGGCTAGTCCCCAAGTTAGAAACCGCAGCAGCAACTGTTTGCGGGGTAGTATGGAGTTTAACCGCAGCCATAGCCTCATCCCTAGCCTCATCCCTAGCCTCATCCCTAGCAACCTTGTGGGCAGTATGGAGTGTAACCGCCGCTATATCCTCTTCCCTAGCAACTTTGTGGGCAGGAGCTGCAAGGGCAACAGGCCTGGGAACCTGGCCATCTTGGAGTCCCTTGGTTTTTGCATTAAGTTCCGGACATTCATCTTTACATTACCCAAACAAAAGTTGCAAATATTTAGATCTACTTTATCCCTCCAGCCATGCACAGACCTTTGCTCTGACCTTAACACTTCACCCACTCTACCTCTGTGGTCACCAGACCAGTTATTTCTGCTCCCCCAGTCAAATCTCTCCCCTGAGTGAAACTTGTGTGTTAACGTGTATTCATCAGCTAACACCCCGGCATCTGTTACATTTTTAACCTTATGCTCATTGTGAAGCCGACCGTTGAGCGGCCCAGACCAAGCAAGGAGGCAGAGGCAGAACGTCCAAAAATATAACCCGACATGGGCATTTATTAAAATCATGGGCACAACGTTCACCGCCTCAATCCTGCGGTTCTCCTTGCACACATCCTGCAGCCACAAGGATCTCACACACACACCCAGCCCTCTCAACAGACAGAGAAACAGAGCCTAAATACACACACTCTAATCAGCACAACCAGACACCGGTGAGGGGGAGGAGACACCACAGGACACCAGGTGCACACAATCATCAGCCACAGACAACATATACTGTGCAATCACGCTAATAAAGTGCCCTATCACCCGGCCTGAAGCCGTCTGTCCATAGTGACGACGTTCCCTTCGTCACACTCATTCAAGTACGTAGCAACGCGTTCTGGAAGGATATCTTTGAATTGTTCAAGAAGGAACAGTTCCCTCAAATCATTAAGATTTACTACTTCGGAAGCCGTGACCCATCGATTGAAATTTATCGTCAGCTCCCGAACAAGTTCAACATAAGTCTGTCCTTCTGACTTCCTTAGCTTCCTGAACTGCTGACGGTAGGCCTCAGGCACCAACTCATAAGCTTTTATCACTGCAGTCTTTACCCTTAAGTAATCTTCACTGTCAGCCATACTTAATGCAGAAAATGCTTATTGAGCCCTACCAGTTAACACACACTGTAATAGCAATGTTTTCTCTGAATCAGACCACTGTCGTCTTTGGCTAAGTTGCTCAAAAAGTCCAAAAAAAGAATCTACAGTCTTCTCATCAAATTTCGGTAACAACCTCAGGTTATAAGCTAAATCAAAAGTTGCTGGGGACACCCCAAGAGAAAGCTTACCGTCTTCGATGAGGTCCAACTTGAAACGCTCTTGTTGCAATTCAGCTTCCCGCACCACTGTAGTTAACCTTAAACGCTCCATCTCAGTTTCCTCACGAGCACTAGCCCGGTCCTCATGAGCATGTGCCTGTTCCTCACTTCCTCCTTAAATGATTCTTATTCTGCTTCTTGTAGACCAGGGATCACCAACTACATTTGCCCAAGGACCAAAATGTATCCAATAGACACTTTTGCGGGCCAGCAATTTTTATATAGCACAGAATTTTGAAGTTGTTGACCGGGGGAGTGCTAGTGGAGCACGCTCAGGTACTGCGGAGCGCATAAAACAGACTCTTCACAACGAAGGATCACATCTTCTTCAAGGCATGGAAGGCTATGCAGTACGCAGTCTACTGTCCCACAGCTGCTGCCTCTCTGTTGGACTCCGGTACTGCACATTACTCACAAGACGTTGTATAAAAAAAATTAGTGGGGGGCGAACGCACTAACCACTCCGCCAATGCCACAGTCACCCCCGTCGTGCGGGCCGGATGAGAATGTCTAGCGGGCCGGATGTGGCCCGCAGGCCGCCAGTTGATGGTCACTGTGAGATGTTCCTGCTCAAAATGAATTCATAAAACAGAATAATAGTAAAGGGGCATGGCCAGGGGGGTTTATATCAGAGTAAAGGAGGGACATTCTGCGTGCTAATAGAACCATCCTTAAGGCAGCGGAGCGGAAACACCATGACGACCTCCTAACCTATCATCTCCTCTCTCCTCTTTCTCTGCTTCGATCTCTCAGGCAAAAAGCACTTTCTTTCAAGATAAGATCCAATCTTCCTATTCCAATCCCAAAAAACTATTTTCCATCTTCTCCACCTCTTGGACCCCCCCCCCCAAAGCCCCTCCCCCTCCTCCCTTCTGTCAAGCGACTTTGTTAACTACTTTGAAAAAAAGAGCTCTTCTTTTTCTGACTCACCTCTACTCACCGCTGGGTCACCAGACCCTCCTTCCACTCACACACTGACCTCCTTTCCCCCTCTCTCTCCAAGTGAGGTTCTTACCCTCATTACCTCTGCCCGCCCTACCACCTGTCCTCTGAACCCTATCCCCTCAAACCTCCTTCAGACTATCGCTCCTGATATTCTACCGTTTCTCTCCCATTTCATCAACACTTCTCTAACTTCTGGTCACTTTCCAAACAGTCTCAAGGAGGCAAGAGTAAACCCTCTCCTAAAGAAACCCACTCTCACCCGTCTGATGTTATAAACTACAGGCCTGTCTCTCTCCTCCCGTCTAAAACACTTGAACGCGCTGTCTTTAAACAACTCTCCTGTTATCTCCATCAGAAAACCTTCTGGATCCGCACCAGTCTGGTTTCAAGGCAGGTCACTCCACAGAAACTGCCCTCCTTGCTGTCTCTGAGGAACTGCACACGGCTAAAGCAGCCTCCCTCTCCTCTGTCATCATCCTGTTGGACCTGTCTGCTGCATTCGACACGGTGAACCATCAGATCCTCCTTCGCTCTCCAAGAACTTGGAGTTTCAGGCTCTGCACTTTCCCTCCTCACCTCATACCTCAAAGACCGTACCTACAGGGTAACTTGGAGAGGGTCCGAGTCCGACCCTTGTCAATTAATTACAGGGGTCCCTCAGGGCTCTGTTCTTGGTCCCCTCCTCTTCTCCTTGTACACAAACTCGCTCGGATCAGTCATTAGCCCGCATGGTTTTTCATACCACTGCTACGCTGACGACACCCAACTAATTCTGTCCTTTCCCCGCTCAGAGACCCAGGTCGTCGCACGCATCTCTGTTTGTCTAGCGAACATCTCTCAGTGGATGTCTGCTCATCACCTCAAGCTCAACCTTGACAAGACTGAACTGCTTTTCCTTCCTGACTTAACAATCAACATCGGCACCTCTGTTGTTTCCCCGACTCAGACTGCAAGGAATCTGGGTGTGATCCTAGATAACAACCTGTCCTTCACTGCAAACATCGCTGCTACAACCCGCTGCTGCAGATACACGCTCTACAACATCAGGAGGATGCGTCCCCAGCTGACCCAGAAAGCCACGCAGGTTCTGGCCCAGGCTCTCGTCTTCTCACGCCTAGACTACTGCAACTCCCTCCTGGCTGGTCTACCTGCATGTGCCATCCGACCTCTGCAGCTCATCCAGAATGCAGCGGCTCGTCTGGTCTTCAACCTTCCTAAATGTTCCCACACCACACCGCTCCTCCACTGGCTTCCGGTAACTGCTAGAATCCACTTCAAGACAATGGTACTTGCGTACCATGCTGTGAATGGATCTGGCCCTTCCTACATCCAGGACATGTTTAAACTGTCAGCTAAATGCAATGTAATGTAATGTAACATTCAAACGTGGGACACACACGGTTTAAAAAACTTTAAACAAATGTTTTTAATTAATACACCAATACAAATGCGGTGAACAGGCGCCCTCAGAGTGGTGTGTATCCTCACCTGCGTCTCCTGCACTCTAATGAGTGGCTGCTGCTCTGCTGTCACAGGAAGCTACATCCATTCCTCATGCTCCTATTCTCCCATGCGCCATGCTGTTCTCATATTCTCTCCTTGATAACCTACCTCCTGTTTACTTATTTATGTAGCCAGTACAATGGAAGCATACTGATCTTCCGGCCCTATAGATTCTGATCAGTGTTGCCATTGATTTTGGTGTTAGGGGGGTTGAGTGTTGTTGTTGTTGTGTTCGGGTTGAATCTGACTGATTCACCACTTTCATCAAACACAAATATTGTGTTTTACATTTGATTGCTTCAAGGTCTTATGATATTCTCCACAGTGCGCTTTGGAACATATACAATTGCTGAACACCACTTGCATTGAACTTTGAGAGGTTTAGTGAACTTTGTTCCACCCGTGATGTTCCCGGTCAAAGATGACCGCCGTAGGAAATGAATGGGTAACCCAGATTATGTTCATCCATCGGAGAGAACACACACATCGACATCCATGTTCATTTTGGAAAACATCTTCAGAGTCTATACGTTGTCTCTTCCCTGCAGTTATTCATGCGACCAGCAGTGTGGGACATTGTTTCCAGCTCCAAAGGGTGTACCATGTGGCTGTGATGAACGGTGTGTGTGTTCAAGTAAGAGCATATGACCGGGAACACCCAAGTAAGAAATGAACACGACAGGAGGGGTAAACATTTGGGATTCAATTGTGTCTAAAACCAGCTGATGACCATGATGAGGCCATCTCTCCAGACTGTGGCCCTTTGGCTTCACATCGGGCTGAGCTTCAGTGATGCTGCTCTCACTCTGACCTCCATCAGTGACTCCTTCCTAAGAGGAGCTGTCTGAGTGATTCAAAGCCTGCCAAATACAAGGGCTACATGTAAATAGAAATGTACTGCATGATATCAAGCATGTCATGAGGGTAAGCTTTGTGTTACAGTCGGGTTCATGATATGAATGCGATCATTATTCATTCAATTCAGAAGAGAGAGTCGCAGCAGCTGCTGACCCCAAATGATGAGATACTTTTATTAAACCACAAGAAATGTGTTGTTTCACAGTAAAACACCTACATTACACACACGCACACACATGACCTGGACACATTGTGGTGGGAACTCTTGCAGTGAACTGGTCAAAGAGTCTTTCATCATCTCTTGCAGAGAGTCACACAGCAGACAGAAATCAAACATCTCCACAGCCGAGTGCAACAACTCTCACTGAGTCTGCTTTCAAATAGTTACAACGAATACATGTCATCAGATAACTGACCCCTGACCCTGTCAAAGGACACTACCCCTGACCTTGTCCCTGGTCTCCCCCCCTGTGTGGCACCTTGTGACTGGTCTTCTACCTGAGAGATGATATCTCCACCACATTGATCTCCTATCTTCTGACATGAAAGGCTTACAGAGTAGGCTATTGTAATGTATCCAACACTGTAGCATTCTGTCCGAGGACCCTGCAGGCGACCTGGCAGCATCCAGCATCCAGACCACACTGCATGTTCTCTTGTTGTCTGTTTGGTTCGTACAGGACTCTTTTAGCCGACCAGCCGGGGACCATCTGGTTCCCAAGCTATAGCCACCCCAAAAAGAAGTACAAGAAGACTCCCCACTTGAATACATGTGGGCCAGTTTATACATTGCTGTCAACGGATGTTTCTGACCTCCCTTCTCATTTGGAATCCTGTTGTTGTAGCTGAAACCCCCAGAGATGTGTGATTGAAGGCGGTCCAGCTGATGGACAGACTCAGCTCTACCTGATGAGAGCTGACAGGTGTGCTCAGCGGTCCATACTGCACACATACTTACATACAGAACAGCACATGGTGGAGCAGCTAATGAACCCTGATACATAAAACATGTCCAGATCAGCTTACACGTTATTGGCTTTATAATAAATACACGTGTGGTGTTGTAATAAAGAAATGTACGACAAACGTGAGAGGCTTTTTTACTTTATTATAACAACTCAGCTTAGTTTTGATGCTTTCTGAAGTCTGAACCCCGTCCATCCCTTAGCTGAAGCGTGGACCGCCCGCTGTGATGCGCTCTGTATCGTGTGAGCGACACAGGACGTACTCTCTGCAGTGGAGACTCGTCCTCTGTCTCGCACTCCTCTGCTACGGCAGGAAGCTGGAGCATGTTAGACACGCTTTGTCTCTGTCTTCACCGACCGAGTGTAGAACATGTTTCAAATGTAGTAACTAAATACATTCACTCCGGTATTGTACTTAAGTACTTTGTTGACATATTTTTACTTTATTTGAGTATTTCCATGTATCGCCACTTTATACTTCTACTCCACTACATTTCAGAGGCACATTTTAACTCCATTACATTTATTTCAGCACTCACAGTTACAACTGATCTCTAGTATTTCAAGTATCTAAAATCGACAGGTGTACAATACTAAAATGCTCTTACGTGTTTAAAAACAGTATAATTTAACCACAAATGCATCCATAAAAATGTAACACTGTGAAAATATCCATTCTGCATCACGAGTACTTTTGAGAAGCGTAACACATTGATCTAATAATACTACTTTTTGTACTTTCAGTATATTTTGATGCTAATACTTTTGTACTTTTACTTAAGGAACATTTAGAAATCAGGACTTTTACTAGAGTATTTTAAGACCATAGTATTTGTACTTAACTCATGTAAAGGATCTGAGTACTTCTTCCAATACTGGTTCTTCCTGATGTCTGTGCCGACCCTCCGCTTCCTTTGCCTTTTCACTGCCTCATGGTAAGAATCTTAGAATTTGCGTTCTTTTTTTCTTTTAATATGTTAAGGTTCCAGGTGGAATTGCGAGCGTTAATGCGTTAACGTTGACAGATCTAGTTTTATATTTATATACATTCGAGCCAAGTGTGGTTCACACTGCACATTAACCTTTAGAAGCAGCAGGGGACAGGTCAGTAATCCAGGTAAGAGAATACAGACTTCTCAAATGTGAGTAGGCCTTCAACTCACAGCACTAACAACTTACTGACCTTACTCAGAGTGAAAACTAAAAGGCGTGAAACTGGCGATCTATGGCAAACAAACTCGAATCAATCTTTATAACATGTCCTCCTCCACATTACCAGAGTATACTGTAGACTATAGGAGATTCAAAGCGTGATAACTTCCTCATAGTAATAACTCTCTGCTTTATTCTCCTCTCCATCTCTGTGTGTCGACAGCAGAGCATCACTCAGCCTGCCATTTGGAAGCATCACTGCCAATACAAGTTACTGTCACACACACACACACACACACACACACACACACACACACACACACAACACACACACACACACACACACACACACACACACACACACACACACACACAACACACACACACAACACACACACACACACACACACACACACACACACACACACACACACACACACACACACACACACACACACACACACACACACTTCAAGGCAGCCCCCTCTGTGGTTTCTCATTCTACATTTCTTTCTGTATCTGCTGCACCACATTCATCAGGTGGGATTGACTGATCAGCTGTCAGTGTTATTTTGAAATGTAAACAAACTGACAAGCCTATATTGAAGCCTGCAGAACCGTGGTTCGATAAACAAATCACATTGTGTGCAAGACAAGGACTATTTTGAGCAACTGATCGACTTCAATTCCTCAATCGAAGATATGCAGAATGACATATTTTGAAAGAAAAGCCCTGTAAAATGCTTAGCCATCACTGGATTATTAGAGATTATCATTGTAAAAAGGGGTCTTGCTTTACCTTAACTGTCTAAGAGAAGCAATTTGTCATTAAAAATCCTATTTAAGTATTTAAAAGCCCCTATAAACCCCCT
Organism: Pseudochaenichthys georgianus; assembly: GCF_902827115.2. Lineage (NCBI taxonomy): Eukaryota > Metazoa > Chordata > Actinopteri > Perciformes > Channichthyidae > Pseudochaenichthys > Pseudochaenichthys georgianus. The sequence goes on along the minus strand of NC_047525.1, from coordinate 1,006,625 downwards.
ATAAACCCCCTATAAACCATGTAAGTACCACATGAACATCCGCCATACCTGTAGGAACATAAGAAGTGATCCACAGTAAATATAACAACATTATACACCAAAATAAAAACACACTACAGCCATAAAGTATGCAGATTATGGGAGTATGTTTGCAGGGCTGGTGGCTGATGTGTCTTTGATGAAGGGTGTGTCGGCCTCTGATTTCCATATAAAGTCCAGCTGTTAAATTATTTGCCAATAAATGTCACAGTGAGTCTACAAAACATTCAAGATGTAAAGCTGATTTACATTTTTCCACAACATGACGTGACAGCTTCTGGCAGCAGAGCAGACTTTTGTCCTGGAGAATAGACTTCTCACATTTTGATATGGAGCCAGTGTGTTGAAAACCTGATCAACCAATGTGTGATTCCAATGGTTTCAGAAAGCTCCAGTTACATGCCTCTGTGAGTTTAGAGAAGTACAGTATGGGATTGCTTATGCTCATCAAACCCTTTCAAATATCATTAATAACTTTGGCTTTTATCCCATTTTAAACCAAACTCTATATAGTTATAGCTTATTGCATCTTATTATCATCTACTGTAATGCGTAGTTTTAACGGCATGAATTATAATAACATTGTACATTAAAAATGCGTTTATTAAATAGTATGACACCAAATGAATTAACAATCCATTTTGGTTAATTTTCATGATTCCATTTATGTTTTTATTAAAGCTAATGACTAATAAGTATATTTATTGAGAAAAGTAATTTTTGTCAAAAGTCATTCAAAATCAAGTTTAATCAACTCAAGCAATGAGTTTTCAACAGTCTAATTCGACAGTCTAATTCGACACAGTCTAATTCGACAGTCTAATTCAACAGTCTAATTCGACACAGTCTAATTCGACAGTCTAATTCGACACAGTCTAATTCGACACAGTCTAATTCCACAGTCTAATTCGACAGTCTAATTCGACAGTCTAATTCAACAGTCTAATTCGACACAGTCTAATTCCACAGTCTAATTCGACAGTCTAATTCGACAGTCTAATTCCACAGTCTAATTCGACACAGTCTAATTCAACAGTCTAATTCAACAGTCCAAAGCCTGTAAAAAGTTTAAAAAGTATATTCCGAAAGAGAGGAGCATCAAAACTCCACAATAAAAAATGTGCATGCTATCTAGCACGTTTGATATCTGTAAACATTTACAAGTTCTGCAAAATGCTTTTTTTACCAACGACTGCTGATAGCTGTGGAGGAAATTTCACAATGAATCACCTATTGGTAAGAAATAAACAAATATAGAGGTTTAAACCAAAGTTGTGTTGTTTAATGAAGAGTTAAAGCACCTGTCAGATACAGGCATCTGACACCGGTTATAACAAAAGACAAGAAGCGTATCCAGAAAGAAACACATGAAGAGGGGGAGGTCTCTCTCTCTCTCTCTCTCTCTCTCTCTCTCTCTCTCTCGTGCAGTGTGGTGTTCGTTAGAAGGTGCAGCTGGTTCACAATGGGGAGCACCTGTTCTCACCTAATCAACTCCTCCATAAAACCCCGGTCATGTTCACACTCCAGTGCCAGATAATTCCGTCTCACTCGGTAGAGCTGATCGTCGTAGTCTATCCTAGTTTAAGTGTGATTTCTCTTGCTGAGTTTTTTGTTGAAGTGTAACCTTGTTTTTTCCTCTGCTTTTCCCAGTGTTTGCTCGAGCCAGCCTGAGTGCTGCCGCCGCCACCAGCGTTGACTAGATCCACCTTCGTTTTGTGGATTGTTTTTTAGTTGCTACGTTTCCTTTGTTCCCCTTATTAAACTTTGTTCAAGACTGCATCCACCTTGTCTCTGCCATTGTAGGTCCTGAACTCTTGACCCAGCCGTAACACAATCAAATGCTACACAGAGGGGGAAGTACATGCAACTAAGCAATTTTCATGACTGTATTGAATGGTAAACAAGGGGGGAAATACATCACGTATGGCCATTACAAACCTCCATATGAGGATATTTGACACTCGTCACCCTTCTGGCGTGTATTTAAAAAAAAAAAAAAAATCTGAATTTTCCATGATTTTCCTATTTAATCTTAATGATGGCTTGTAAAGGTATTTTCGGAACCTTTGAGATGTCGGATGTCTAAATGGAAAGGCTGTAGAAACAGGGACCATCTCATTAACCGCTGGTTTGGGTTTGGTGATTTCCTCGGCGGGGAGAACCTGGGACAAGAGCTTCACCAACTCACTACGAGAGACAGTCAATGGAACAACAGGCAACGAAAAACAACATTCCCCGAATTGCCTTTTGGGTCTTGCTCTTTATAGGCCTGGGCTTGTGTTACTGCACACGCTGAAAACAATGTGTTACATGCTGGAAATACCTTTGTCAGCTTTTTCTCAGGGTCAGCAAGTTCTCTCACCACTGGCTTGGAGGATACCACTGGTGAAGGAAGCACATCGGGCCAGAGTCTGCCACCAGCCAAATCATTACCCAGGATGACTGCCACTCCTGGAACAGGCGAAGAAGGCCGGACTCCCATGGCAACCTCACCCTGCCCTAAATCACAGGACAACACCAACCGATGCTTTGGAGCAGACAGCAACTAGATCCCCATTCCCCCTAGACAATACACAACTTCCAGTGTCAGTTTCCGAGGAACATGGAAGTACACCCTGTCACACTCCCAGGTTTATGTCACGGTTTTAGTGTTGTCTGTCTGGTTATGGGTTTTGTAAGTCTGTTCATTCGGTGTTTTGTCTTCCTCCTTGTGTTTTGTCTGGTCCTCCTCCCTGTCGTTAGATTCCCTGGTGTGTCTGATTGTCTCATTGTGTTCACCTGTTGCCCTTGTGTTTCTCCCTCCCCTGCCCAGCTGTGTCTTGTCCTGTGATTACCCTTCTGTGTATTTAGTCTAGTCTTCCCCTGTGTTCCATGGCGGTTCATTGTTTGTCTCTCCTGTCTCCCTCCATGTTGGTCACGGTCAGTTTTGTGTATTCTTGCTACCTTGTACTATCAATGTTTTTGATTCATGCCATGTTTTTTTGTTTTTCAGCTTTTAAATAAAGCTCGCTTTTGTTTGTAACCTTTACCTTTTTGTAGTCTGCATTTGGGTCCTACCTTTTCCCGCAAATCCTTGACAGTGATTCTAACACACCCTCACTTATGTACGAATCCAAAGCACCTGTGTCTCTCAGTATCTTAACAAGGAATTTCTTGTCACTTCCTTGCAAAGACACATAACCTTGACGTATAAAAGGGGCATAACCTGGATCAAATTCCTCTGCTATCAGGGAGGGGCGAGGCTTCACCTCCTGCAGGGCTAGTCCCCAAGTTAGAAACCGCAGCAGCAACTGTTTGCGGGGTAGTATGGAGTTTAACCGCAGCCATAGCCTCATCCCTAGCCTCATCCCTAGCCTCATCCCTAGCAACCTTGTGGGCAGTATGGAGTGTAACCGCCGCTATATCCTCTTCCCTAGCAACTTTGTGGGCAGGAGCTGCAAGGGCAACAGGCCTGGGAACCTGGCCATCTTGGAGTCCCTTGGTTTTTGCATTAAGTTCCGGACATTCATCTTTACATTACCCAAACAAAAGTTGCAAATATTTAGATCTACTTTATCCCTCCAGCCATGCACAGACCTTTGCTCTGACCTTAACACTTCACCCACTCTACCTCTGTGGTCACCAGACCAGTTATTTCTGCTCCCCCAGTCAAATCTCTCCCCTGAGTGAAACTTGTGTGTTAACGTGTATTCATCAGCTAACACCCCGGCATCTGTTACATTTTTAACCTTATGCTCATTGTGAAGCCGACCGTTGAGCGGCCCAGACCAAGCAAGGAGGCAGAGGCAGAACGTCCAAAAATATAACCCGACATGGGCATTTATTAAAATCATGGGCACAACGTTCACCGCCTCAATCCTGCGGTTCTCCTTGCACACATCCTGCAGCCACAAGGATCTCACACACACACCCAGCCCTCTCAACAGACAGAGAAACAGAGCCTAAATACACACACTCTAATCAGCACAACCAGACACCGGTGAGGGGGAGGAGACACCACAGGACACCAGGTGCACACAATCATCAGCCACAGACAACATATACTGTGCAATCACGCTAATAAAGTGCCCTATCACCCGGCCTGAAGCCGTCTGTCCATAGTGACGACGTTCCCTTCGTCACACTCATTCAAGTACGTAGCAACGCGTTCTGGAAGGATATCTTTGAATTGTTCAAGAAGGAACAGTTCCCTCAAATCATTAAGATTTACTACTTCGGAAGCCGTGACCCATCGATTGAAATTTATCGTCAGCTCCCGAACAAGTTCAACATAAGTCTGTCCTTCTGACTTCCTTAGCTTCCTGAACTGCTGACGGTAGGCCTCAGGCACCAACTCATAAGCTTTTATCACTGCAGTCTTTACCCTTAAGTAATCTTCACTGTCAGCCATACTTAATGCAGAAAATGCTTATTGAGCCCTACCAGTTAACACACACTGTAATAGCAATGTTTTCTCTGAATCAGACCACTGTCGTCTTTGGCTAAGTTGCTCAAAAAGTCCAAAAAAAGAATCTACAGTCTTCTCATCAAATTTCGGTAACAACCTCAGGTTATAAGCTAAATCAAAAGTTGCTGGGGACACCCCAAGAGAAAGCTTACCGTCTTCGATGAGGTCCAACTTGAAACGCTCTTGTTGCAATTCAGCTTCCCGCACCACTGTAGTTAACCTTAAACGCTCCATCTCAGTTTCCTCACGAGCACTAGCCCGGTCCTCATGAGCATGTGCCTGTTCCTCACTTCCTCCTTAAATGATTCTTATTCTGCTTCTTGTAGACCAGGGATCACCAACTACATTTGCCCAAGGACCAAAATGTATCCAATAGACACTTTTGCGGGCCAGCAATTTTTATATATAGCACAGAATTTTGAAGTTGTTGACCGGGGGAGTGCTAGTGGAGCACGCTCAGGTACTGCGGAGCGCATAAAACAGACTCTTCACAACGAAGGATCACATCTTCTTCAAGGCATGGAAGGCTATGCAGTACGCAGTCTACTGTCCCACAGCTGCTGCCTCTCTGTTGGACTCCGGTACTGCACATTACTCACAAGACGTTGTATAAAAAAAAATTAGTGGGGGGCGAACGCACTAACCACTCCGCCAATGCCACAGTCACCCCCGTCGTGCGGGCCGGATGAGAATGTCTAGCGGGCCGGATGTGGCCCGCAGGCCGCCAGTTGATGGTCACTGTGAGATGTTCCTGCTCAAAATGAATTCATAAAACAGAATAATAGTAAAGGGGCATGGCCAGGGGGGTTTATATCAGAGTAAAGGAGGGACATTCTGCGTGCTAATAGAACCATCCTTAAGGCAGCGGAGCGGAAACACCATGACGACCTCCTAACCTATCAGGCTCTCCTCTCCTCTTTCTCTGCTTCGATCTCTCAGGCAAAAAGCACTTTCTTTCAAGATAAGATCCAATCTTCCTATTCCAATCCCAAAAAACTATTTTCCATCTTCTCCACCCTCTTGGACCCCCCCCCCCAAAGCCCCTCCCCCTCCTCCCTTCTGTCAAGCGACTTTGTTAACTACTTTGAAAAAAAGAGCTCTTCTTTTTCTGACTCACCTCTACTCACCGCTGGGTCACCAGACCCTCCTTCCACTCACACACTGACCTCCTTTCCCCCTCTCTCTCCAAGTGAGGTTCTTACCCTCATTACCTCTGCCCGCCCTACCACCTGTCCTCTGAACCCTATCCCCTCAAACCTCCTTCAGACTATCGCTCCTGATATTCTACCGTTTCTCTCCCATTTCATCAACACTTCTCTAACTTCTGGTCACTTTCCAAACAGTCTCAAGGAGGCAAGAGTAAACCCTCTCCTAAAGAAACCCACTCTCAACCCGTCTGATGTTATAAACTACAGGCCTGTCTCTCTCCTCCCGTCTAAAACACTTGAACGCGCTGTCTTTAAACAACTCTCCTGTTATCTCCATCAGAATAACCTTCTGGATCCGCACCAGTCTGGTTTCAAGGCAGGTCACTCCACAGAAACTGCCCTCCTCGCTGTCTCTGAGGAACTGCACACGGCTAAAGCAGCCTCCCTCTCCTCTGTCATCATCCTGTTGGACCTGTCTGCTGCATTCGACACGGTGAACCATCAGATCCTCCTTCGCTCTCCAAGAACTTGGAGTTTCAGGCTCTGCACTTTCCCTCCTCACCTCATACCTCAAAGACCGTACCTACAGGGTAACTTGGAGAGGGTCCGAGTCCGACCCTTGTCAATTAATTACAGGGGTCCCTCAGGGCTCTGTTCTTGGTCCCCTCCTCTTCTCCTTGTACACAAACTCGCTCGGATCAGTCATTAGCCCGCATGGTTTTTCATACCACTGCTACGCTGACGACACCCAACTAATTCTGTCCTTTCCCCGCTCAGAGACCCAGGTCGTCGCACGCATCTCTGTTTGTCTAGCGAACATCTCTCAGTGGATGTCTGCTCATCACCTCAAGCTCAACCTTGACAAGACTGAACTGCTTTTCCTTCCTGACTTAACAATCAACATCGGCACCTCTGTTGTTTCCCCGACTCAGACTGCAAGGAATCTGGGTGTGATCCTAGATAACAACCTGTCCTTCACTGCAAACATCGCTGCTACAACCCGCTGCTGCAGATACACGCTCTACAACATCAGGAGGATGCGTCCCCAGCTGACCCAGAAAGCCACGCAGGTTCTGGCCCAGGCTCTCGTCTTCTCACGCCTAGACTACTGCAACTCCCTCCTGGCTGGTCTACCTGCATGTGCCATCCGACCTCTGCAGCTCATCCAGAATGCAGCGGCTCGTCTGGTCTTCAACCTTCCTAAATGTTCCCACACCACACCGCTCCTCCACTGGCTTCCGGTAACTGCTAGAATCCACTTCAAGACAATGGTACTTGCGTACCATGCTGTGAATGGATCTGGCCCTTCCTACATCCAGGACATGTTTAAACTGTCAGCTAAATGCAATGTAATGTAATGTAACATTCAAACGTGGGACACACACGGTTTAAAAAACTTTAAACAAATGTTTTTAATTAATAACACCAATACAAATGCGGTGAGGATTATTAATAATGGGAATATACAATGGTGACACAAATGTGGAATTTGTTTGTATTTTATTTATTTTGTATATCTGAAGATATCTTGAAATTGGGCAAACATGATTTGGGACACGGCAGTTCAACTAAAATACTTGGAGTACTTATTTAGAATTTTGAATATCCTAGCCTTTTTTTAAGGCCAAGCTTAATAAGCGTTAGCCCTTTTTAAATGCAAAATATACAGTATGATAAGATGTCCTGGATACCAAAGTCAGTCAGTGAAATTAAACTTATGATCTCCACAATAATAGCGTCATACCAGTAGGAGTGTTTCTGCCTCACTGTGTCTAATGGCGCATTTCCATTGCAGGCTTCGCTCGGCCTCGCTCGGTTTGGTTAGGCCTTATTAGGCCCGGCTCACTTTAATGCTGCGCTTCCATTACAGTTTAGGAACTGGGGTAGTTACTATAGTAACGCAGTGTAGGCGGAGCTGTGACGTCATCTTCAATGAGAGCCCCAGAAAAACAACACAGCCGTTAGCTCTTAGCACTCAGAGCTCACAGCTCCTTATATCCAATTAGCGGTGAGGATCTCAGCCTGCCGTCACTGACGTTCAACCAGAAAACATCAGCCGTTAGCTGTTAGCAGTTAGCACACAGAGATCACAGCTCCTCATATCTGTTCAGAAACTGGACAAAAGTTAAACAAGTACAAACCACAGACTGTCTGTGTCATGGCGAATACAGTCGCTGGTTTATTTATGTCTGTAGGCCGTTGTTGTGAGTGTGGACGGTCGGAGCATATATAACGTTAGCTTAGCCAAGCTCCATTTAGAAAACACGCATTTTAAAGGTGTTTCTCTGCCGTCTGTCTGCAGACTTGTCAAAGCATTAATTCATGGTTTTTACTAACCGGTATCAGTATGTTGTTACTTCGGCATCATTTTGAAACGTGTATTACAATTTAATCACGGTCAAATATGTTCATCTTGTTGTAGTTGTAGCCCCCTTGCCAGCGATTCTCTCTCTAGTTTAGCATACTCAGCCCGACTCAGCCTGGTTGTTCCTGGCCCTAGAACCACGATTTTATGGGGCCACAAAAACTGTGAATTAGGACCCGCTAGCCGGTACTAGGCCAAGTGGAAACGCAACCAAAAACGGGCCCTGCACGGCTCGGCACGCTTAAAGCGAGCTACCCGCTGCAGTGGAAACGTCACCTCCCCCTGTGGTCCGCTCAGAGAATGACAGCTCTGTCAGCGTCTCCTCCTCCGTCTATCATCCTCCAAGTGTCAGAGCCACAACCCAAAAACAGACCTGGAATGTCTATCTGCTGATGTTCCTGCACAGCCTGCACTATCACAGATCCTGCTGCATTCTGACAGCACATTGTGAGGAGTATCACAGGCAGAAATCTCTCCCCATCATTGATATCTGTCAAAGGCAGGATGTGATGTTGCTATCTGTGCAGGCTGGAAGTGGAGAGCTTGACAGGTTGAGATAAAGCCTCCCAGACAAGGATCGAGCTCTGAGAGTAAGACAAGAGGAGAGAAGAAACACGACGCCTGACACCAGCCGAGAGGGAGTTAGTGCAGAAGCAGCTCCGCAGCGTGTGACAGCGGAGCAACAAGTGCTCAGCTGCTGCTGCTTTTTATGTATTATATGAAGGCAAAATAAGTGCTTGATTTCCTATTGCAACTATCCAACAAACTCTATGAAAGTAAAATGTCCTGCATGACACACTGAAAAACTGACACTTTAATTAAATGTATTATGTCAACAGATTTCACATAACTGTATTAGGTTACGAAAGCATTAATATTAAGTTGAACCTGCATTTTTTTTTTTTTAAAGTAATATCATTGCTTTTAACTAACCTAATACAGTTATGTGAAACATTAGCAGACATTTAGCAGTGTTTTAATGTTGTTGATGATAAAAGTGGAGCTAACTGTGACTTTAAATCATCTCAACTAGTAGCGGTAGCTGTTAAAAAATGCTGTGTGGTAAAATAGAGTCATTTTCTGGAAAAATGTTTTGGAATGGAGCAGCACTCAATGAATATACAAATACCTCAGCACCAGTGGAGGAAGAACTCAGATGTTGTACCTTAGGGAAAGTAACAATATCAAATTGCTCTGTTACAAGTAAAAGTCCTGCATTCAAAATATTTCTTAAGTACCTAAAGTACTTCGTAAGCGTAACAGCCCATTTCAGAATCATAAATATGAAATAACTGAAATATGATTATTGATTAAGTCTAGGCTACTTTTCATTAAATATGTATGTGTTGTATTAGCTAATAATCTGAATCTGTTCAGTAACTAAAGCTGTCAGATAAATGTAGTGGAGTACAAGTCTAAGTAGCATTGAATCAAAGTATTCAGTACTAAGTACCTCAAAAATGTACTTAAGTACAATACTTGAGTACATGTCATTGTAAATATAACTTGATCTAAGGTCTAGGTCCCCTAGACCTTAGTGGGGACGTAACATAACTCAAGACAGTAATTGTATCTCAATTTAGGATAAACAAATCCTGTTATTTATAATACATTTATATAATAGAATACCATATCTTTAATGTCTGTTTAATGACTTTCATTGCTTCTGTCAAATATTATTAGATTTGTTTTGGTGCTATTTTCATGTTAGTTGAATGCTAGCAACAAGTGATGATATAATTCACACACAAAGTTGTTAACACTAACCCTAACCAGATATTGATCTGCCATCTCTGTGGCTGAGTAAACCAAGTATCCATGGTTACAGATGGTGGTCATGGTTCATAGAAACGCTGCCCGTTGAAAGGGAACAGGATGCTAACAGAGCATGTCGTTTGCGAGGCTACAAGAGGAACGTTTTGTTGAGGATCGTTTCCCTTTTTTAAATATAATTTTCATGGTCACAGTGTCCTGTAGTTCTCTTTATGCTAGTTTCATGCTAGCTCTCAGCCTCGATTTCTTGTTTGGAACATGATGTCTGCAGTGCATGAAGCTCCTCCAGGAGCAGCAGAATATCAAAGGTCACACTCTGTATTGTGATCAGAGGATGCTTCAGTGCATACTGCATGAAAGATGTTTTTTAATAAGGTGGTTGGTTGGTTTTGTTCTTTGACGCAGAGATGTTTGTATAGCCGTGGTTCATTGACTTCCTGCAGCTTTGTCCTTGTGATCTGAATGCAGGGCTGTGGAACACGAGTCTCTGTACACAGCCACTCATTCCCTCTTCTTCTTTCTCTCTCCAACAGCCAGCCTCCCCACGCTGCAGGTGCCAAATAATATCTTAAGTGGCAACAATAGCACAGGGAGTAGCTGCGTGTGGGTAGCTACATATAAAAGGCATTTATGAGACAACTTAACAACCTCATCCTACTCTCTACTGTGCTAAACTCTCCTGCACCTCCTGGCCTCCAGTGGAGTGCAGGGGGCTCAGACAGTTGTTAGTGCCCGGTGCGAGGCCCTGTGGTGTGAGGGGGTCCGGTAATGGTCCACTTTGAGGCATGGTGGGAGATTGTCAGAGGGGCCTAATGAAGACAAAGCTATGGTTTGTAGAGTAGAGAGGCATGTGTGAGGACGTCTAATGCTTCGTTAATGGAAACCTCTGCTGTCCTTGACAAAACACGGGCTTTGAGATGGCGCTTGCACAGTGGGAGTGTTTAATATATACACCACTGAAGTACATTATGCTGAAAGCTTTCAACGCCACGCAGCCATGCTCTTTGGCTTTTATGATTATCGGTGTGACCATGGCACCTGAACCACTTTTTCCATTGTTGCAGAATACATGCAATACATTATAAACCACAATGTGCAACAGACAAGCGTCTCCCAGATCTTTCATTAATACATTTAGATACATCACTTTACAGCCATATGCAAGGTTAATAAGCAGCAAGAGGACATTGCAAGTTCAAAACTGTCTTGAATGGCACACTTCATTCTTCTTGGTCAATTGAAGCCTGGCAAATGGATTTCTCTGGTAAGACACATTATTTTATGAATTATGAATATGATAGAGCTGGAGAAATTGATATTAAAAAAGATCAGGGCCTCTGCCTCCTGCATGATGTAGCCATCCCCTTGAGTCAATGGGCTGGAATCTCCAGACAGTAGCCAATCGTATACAGGTCTCAGAGATGCTGATCAATACTTTCAACTAGAGATTTTACATTTTTTGTCTGACAACATGGATGATCATATTCCAATACGGCTCACTCCCGGAAAGCCTTAATGAGGCCATTATATCACTAATACAGAAAAAGGGTGGTACAAAGACTTAATGGACCCAGCTAATTACAGACCTATTAGCCTTATAAATGTTGACTGCAAAATATTATCTAAGACACTAGCTCTGAGATTGGATCAGATACTACCAAAGATCATCCATAAAGACCAAGTGGGGTTTATAAAAAATAGATCCTCAACTGATAACATGAGAAGACTATTACATTTAATTTGGATGAATAGAAATAATCCACAACCTGTATCAGCCATATCCCTAGACGCTCAAAAGGCTTTTGACCGGGTGGAATGGGCCTTTTTACTTTCAACCATGGCAAGGATGGGGTTTGGGGATGTTGTCTGTAGAGAGATAAGAGTGTTGTACTCAGGCCCTAAAGCTGCAGTCTTTACTAATGGGTTGATATCCCAGTTCTTTGACATATCCAGATCAACCCGCCAGGGATGCAGCCTCAGTCCACTTTTATTTACGATCCTCCTTGAACCGTTGGCTGCAATTATTAGTGAGGATTCAGGAATAAAATGAGTTGCTGGAGGTGGCAGGGAGCATAAGCTTTTTCTTTACGCGGAAGACATTTTATCACTGAGTCAGGATCCGACAAACTCCATCAAAGCATTATTAGAAGTATATTCTAAAGTGTGTTGTTACTGTATTAATTTGCACAAATCAGAGGCCATGCCAGTTTCTCAAACCTGCTCTCAGAACCTGCTATCCACCTTCGATTTAAATGGTTTCCAAATGGCATGTCTATCTAGGGATAGAACTACATTCGGATATAAGAGTAACTATGAATACTAATATGGAAAAACTACTGAACAAATGGAGTAAGTTACGCATGGCGCTATGGGGGAAGGTGAACACGATTAAGATGATAGTTGCCCCGCAGATAAATGACATAACTGGAATGATACCTGTATGCATTCCACAACAATTACTTAGATATAACAACATGGTAAAGCATTTTCTCTGGGATGGGAGAAAACCCATGGACAAATTATGTCAGTCAAAAAATAGAGGAGGATTATCATTACCCAATATAAAGTATTATAGTATTTCTTTTGAAATGTCAAAGCTTGTGAAACATTGGAAGGGTTTAAATACTGATCTGGACTGGGTCCTGATTGAGCAGGAACTAACCTCCCATTTTAAACCGATTGAAGCTCTCGCACAGGTGGCAACCAACAAGGAAGATAATAACGTGATGAATCCTATTCTGGTACGGTCACGGATGAGTGAAGGAAGCAGGACCCAAATGCAGATAACTTTTGAGAAACCCTTTATTCCACGGATAAAGGATAAATGACAAATACCGAACAGAACACTCTCCGGTGAACTCCGTCACCAACAAACAATGACCCAACACTGAACACAGACAGAGACAAGACTAAATACAAGAAGGGGTAATCATGACAACGAGAAACGGCCGGGCAGGGGAGGAGAAACACAAGGACAACAGGTGAACACAATCGGGTAATCGGAGGGAAACAGACAGAAAGCAGACAGGCAGGAAACGGGGGTGAACACTTAACACAATAAGACAGGAAACCCAAAGACAAGAAAAACACCAACACAGACAAAACTACAAACGTGACATAACATGTGAATTGTGACAGAACCCCCCCCAAGGGACGGATTCCAGACGTCCCTAAAAAAAAAAAAAAAAAAAAAAAGTCCAAAACCCCAAGCAGGGTGGGCGGAGGGGGTCCGGAGGACGGGTCTTGGGCTGACAGCCCAGGAACACAGCGGAGGACCAGGAAGGGGTCTCGGGCGGACGGCCCGGGGGGCAAGGTACAGTCCAAAAAGGGGGATTCGGGCGGACTGCCCGGGGACAAGGCAGAGAACCAGGAAGGGGTCTCGGGCGGACGGCCCGGGGTCAAAACAGAGTCCAAGGTGGGGACCATGGAGGACCGAAGGCAGCGGCAGGAAGAGTCAGGGACCCGGGTCCGAGGGCGAAGGCAACGGCAGGAAGAGTCAGGGGGCCGGGCCCGAGGGCGAAGGCCGCAGCTCTCAGGGGGCCGGGCACGAGGGCGAAGACCGCGGCTCTCAGGGGGCCGGGCACGAGGGCGAAGACCGCGGCTCTCAGGGGGCCGGGCACGAGGGCGAAGACCGCGGCTCTCAGGGGGCCGGGCTCGAGCCGGTGTCGACCGGACAGGATCAGGGCACGGGATATAGGGTTGGCAGGACCCCCGGCAGAAGAGTCTTCTGCGGGACCTCCCACGGGACAGGAGAAAATGTTGGCAGGACCCCCGGCAGGGGAGTAGACGGCGGGACCTCCAACGACACAGGACACAGGGTTGGCAGGACCCCCGGCAGGGGAGTAGACGGTGGGACCTCCAACGGCACAGGACACAGGGTTGGCAGGACCCCCGGCAGGGGAGTATTCTGCGGGACCTCCAACGGCACAGGACACAGGGTTGGCAGGACCCCCGGCAGGGGAGTAGACGGCGGGACCTCCAACGGCACAGGACACAGAGCTGGCAGGACCCCCGGCAGGGGAGTAGACGGCGGGACCTCCAACGACACAGGACACAGGGTTGGCAGGACCCCCGGCAGGGGAGTAGACGGCGGGACCTCCAACGGCACAGGACACAGGGCTGGCAGGACCCCCGGCAGGGGAGTATTCTGCAGGACCTCCAACGGGACAGGAGAAAGGGTTGGCAGGACCCCCGGCAGGGGAGTAGACGGCGGGACCTCCAACGACACAGGACACAGGATTGGCAGGACCCCCGGCAGGGGAGTAGACGGCGGGACCTCCAACGGCACAGGACACAGGGTTGGCAGGACCCCCGGCAGGGGAGTAGACGGCGGGACCTCCAACGGCACAGGACACAGGGTTGGCAGGACCCCCGGCAGGGGAGTAGACGGCGGGACCTCCAACGGCACAGGACACAGAGCTGGCAGGACCCCCGGCAGGGGAGCAGACGGCGGGACCTCCAACGACACAGGACACAGGGTTGGCAGGACCCCCGGCAGGGGAGTAGACGGCGGGACCTCCAACGACACTTGCGTAGGGGCTTGAATAGGGAATGGAGAGGGAACTCGAGCGGAGACTTGAGAGGGGGCTCGAGAGGAGACTGGAGTGGGGACTCCAGAGGGGACTAGAGAAGGGAACACGAGAGGGGATTTGAGAGGGGAACTAGAGAGGGGACTCGAGGAGGGACCAGAGGAGGGACCAGAGGAGGGAACTCGAGAGGGAACTCGAGAGGGGACTCGAGAGGGGACTCGAGAGGGGACTCGAGGGGAACTGGAGAGGGGACTCGAGATGGAAACAGAGAGGGAACTCGAGAAGGGACTACAGAGGGGACTAGAGGAGTAACTAGGGAAGGGAACTCGAGAGGGGAACTAGAGAGGGGACTCGAGGAGGGACTAGAGGGCCTAAAGGAGGGCCTAAAGGAGGGACTAAAGGAGGGAACTCGAGGGGGGACTGGAGAGGGAACTTGAGATGGAAACAGAGAGGGGACTCGAACAGAGACTAAAGAGGGGACTAGAGGAGAGAGGAGGGACTAGATGAGTACTCGAGGAGGGACTAAAGGAGGGAACTCGAGAGGGAACTGGAGATGGAAACAGAGAGGGGACTCGAACAGAGACTAAAGAGGGGACTAGAGGAGGGACTAGAGAAGGGAACTCGAGAGGGAACTCGAGAGGGAAACCAAAGAGGGGACTCGAGGAGGAACCAGAGGAGGGAACCCGAGATGGGACTGTGGCAGCTGGGACCAGCTCTGGGTCTGGAACCAAGGCAGCTGGGGTCGGAACCATGGCTGCTGGGGCCAGAACTGGGGCTGAAACCATGGCTGCAGGGACCGGAATTGAAGCCAGAATCATGGCTGTTGAAGCCAGAATCCTGTCTATAAGCTCCAGCTTCGACGCCAGAAACACGGCCGTATAGGGCGCTCCCGGAGCCGGGACCATAGCCGCTGGGGCCGGCCTCGGAGCCGGAAACATGGCTGCGGGAGCCTGCACTGGGGCAGGAACCATGGCTGCTGGGACCGGGACTGGAACCATGGCTGCTGGGGCCCGTACTGGGACTGGGACCATGGCTGCTGGGGCCCGTACTGGGACTGGGACCATGGCTGCTGGGGCCCGTACTGGGACTGGGACCATGGCTGCTGGGGCCCGTACTGGGACTGGAACCATGGCTGCTGGGGCCCGTACTGGGACTGGGACCATGGCTGCTGGGGCCCGTACTGGGACTGGAACCATGGCTGCTGGGGCCCGTACTGGGACTGGAACCATGGCTGCTGGGGCCCGTACTGGGACTGGAACCATGGCTGCTGGGGCCCGTACTGGGACTGGGACCATGGCTGCTGGGGCCCGTACTGGGACTGGGACCATGGCTGCTGGGGCCCGTACTGGGACTGGGACCATGGCTGCTGGGGCCCGTACTGGGACTGGGACCATGGCTGCTGGGGCCCGTACTGGGACTGGAACCATGGCTGCTGGGGCCCGTACTGGGACTGGAACCATGGCTGCTGGGGCCCGTACTGAGGCTGGAACCATGGCTGCTGGCGCCTGTACTGGGACCATGGCTGCTGGGGCCCGGGCTCCCTGTCTGGTCTTGCGACGACTCCTCTTAGCAGCCGCCTGAATGCTCCGTGGGCCTCCATAAGCCTGACGAGTTCCAGCATAAGACTCATGAATAGGAGCAGGAACTGGGGAAGAAGCAGAGGTTGACTCCAGACGGAACACTCCGAGACGTCTGTAGTCAGCAGGCTGTAAATCACACCTCCAGAGGAAGTCCAACATCCAGTCAGGTAAGAATTCCACCAAGTCGGGCTTCTCCATCGCCAACCGGTGCGCCTCTACCAGGGCGGCCTCCTTCAGCCGAACACTGGACGCTTCCTTCCACCAATCGTGGCAACATTCCAAAGGAAAAGAAAACTGTTGCAGCTCCACCTCAAAAGGGTCATCTGCTGGGTCCATTTCAGGTTGGGTCATTCTGTCACGGATGAGTGAAGGAAGCAGGACCCAAATGCAGATAACCTTTGAGAAACCCTTTATTTAAAGGATAAATGACAAATACAGAGCAGAACACTCTCCGGTGAACTCCGTCACCAACAAACAATGACCCAACACTGAACACAGACAGAGACAAGACTAAATACAAGAAGGGGTAATCATGACAACGAGAAACAGCCGGGCAGGGCAGGAGAAACACAAGGACAACAGGTGAACACAATCGGGTAATCAGGGAGGGAAACAGACAGAAAGCAGACGGGCAGGAAACGGGGGTGAACACTTAACACAATAAGACAGGAAACCCAAAGACAAGAAAAACACCAACACAGACAAAACTACAAACGTGACCTAACATGTGCATTGTGACAGGTACACTCAAAAGCAGTTTGGCGAGAAGTACATACAAAATGTAAAAATGCCCACAATACTGAAAGATATGCACGCTTATGGCACAATCCTAAAATAAACATTGATAATCAACCCATTTACTGGGCACAGTGGCTTAAAAAAGGTATCAGGATATTGGATGATTTATTTGAAGCGAACATTTGTATTTCTTATGACAGACTGAAGGAAAAGTTTAATTTGGAGGAACGAGGCCACTTTTGGAAATATTTACAGATTAGACATTGTATGGAGGGGAAGAGTTTCTTTAGGGATGAGAATACAATAGAGTGTTACCGACAACTGCCAACAATGCTTCAAAGAGCTTCTAGGTGGTACGGGATGTGTCCCTGGATAAATGACACTGGGAAAAGGACCTGTCACTTACAATTGACGAACAAACATGGGAGGAAATTATATCTAACTCTGAAAAATATATAAGGGAAGCTAGAGGCAAATTCATTCAGTATAAAATAATTCAAAGATATGATTACACTCCGTCAAGACTACACAGAATGGGCCTGATTTTATGTTGGAATTTATGTTGGAAATGTGGGGAAGAACGTGGCACTTTGGGAATGTTCGAAGGTTTGTCCCTTGTGTTCTGGACTCTATGGGGAAATGGTTGAAATGTGATTATTGTCTCCTTGGAGACAGGACGGTGACCCCGCATCTGAATACATTTGCATTTAGAGTGTTAAAGACTGGCCTAATAACGTGTGCGCGGATAATTTGTCGCGCGGTTGTCGCTCGTCACCAGCACATGTTTTCCCTGTAGTAGGGGTTTGAAGTGCTGTACCAGTATTACTGCCTGTAGCTCGAGAAGGTTGATGTGCCGGGTCTCTGTCAGAGGCCAGCCACCACCTATAGCTGTCTCTAGGCAGGAAGCGGTTCTCAGAGGTTCTCCGCCCAGGCTGCTGCCCGTGAGAGCAGATGTGTCATCGAGGGGGGGCATGCCGGGATACGAGGTTTGAGTAAAAATACCTACAAAACACGCCTTAGTTAAGCCCATGTTGCATGGCAGAGGTACTGCAGAAAAGAGTAACACTGGCATTGAAAGTAGTCCAGGGTTTAAGGAGAATTGTGCATCACCCACATGTGGCTTATATAGAGTAAATAAGAATATTTATATTTCTCCATCACTCTACTGAACTAAACATTTTGATGGAAAAGTGAGTAGGTTTTTTCTCAGTGATGGTATTGTTACTCCCTGCTGTGTGAAGTGATATACAGTCTGCGATGGGAGGAGGCATTGTTACTAATAGCATCGCATTGATTTCTGACTACCGTACACATCGTTCACATGGGATGTTCAGACACACACACACACACACACACACACACACACACACACACACACACACACACACACACACACACACACACACACACACACACAGTAAGAAAACATATTTAATCCCCTCCTGTAGGCCCGCAGCAGTGAGGGATGGAGGCAGTAAAACACTTCCGACCATTAGCTCCATTGATATCTGCCAGAGGAGAGGCAGGGGGGTGGGGGGTGCTGACAGGACAAGCTGAGTGTCACAACATTATAAAGATGTTGTTGCCAGGAAGCACGAGGCCCTGTGAGCTGACAGCTGGCATCACTCACCATTCCCCCCCCCCACCGGAGGCTCTGTCATTGCAACAGATAACATTTACTATGGTTACTGTAACAAAGACTTTATGTCTTGTCTCTGTTTCTTGGTGTCTCTTTATTTTAACTTGTATTTGTACTGTTACCAAACTCACACATTTTCTTCAAGAAATTACTACATTTACAAGTGTGAGACTGACCGCTGAGCGGCCCGACCAAGCAAGCAGGCAGAGGCAGAGTTCAAATATAACCCGGTGTGGGCATTTATTACTCCTTGTTGTACATGACACAGCCTCAATCTTACTGTCTCATGTGCCCACAGTCACCAGCAACAAGGATATCCCCCACACAAACAGGAAACACAGAGCCTAAATACCCACAGACCAGAGCCATGGAATAGAAGAGTTACGACATCTCCGTTCACTCCAATGGACCAGTTTGTTACAGCAATGGCGGATCGTGGAGCCTCTCAATAGTTCCCCGGAAGTTAGCGGATCTGCGGCTAGCAGTGCAGTAGAGTTGCAGCATAATAGACCGTTCGTGATGGACTTTTGAAGGTAAGAAGACGTTTAAAGATTTATATTGCGTATATTATCAGAACATCTGAATCAAATTAACTACACGTGTATTAAAGGATGTCAGTGGATTATCCCTTCAATCAGTATATTTGACGTTTACAGATAACAGATTAGGCTAGAATGCCGGATAAAGTTAGCAACACAC
This sequence comes from Pseudochaenichthys georgianus, assembly GCF_902827115.2. Lineage (NCBI taxonomy): Eukaryota > Metazoa > Chordata > Actinopteri > Perciformes > Channichthyidae > Pseudochaenichthys > Pseudochaenichthys georgianus. The sequence continues at coordinate 987,668 of NC_047525.1, read as the reverse complement.
GTTAACCACGAACAGCCTATTAATCCGTTCTCCTCATGTTATTTCTCCAACGTTGTGGAATTAGAGAAAAGGGGCTTCTTAACGTGCTTTTGTCCGGGTGGAGGGAGTTACATATTAGTTAAATATAACATTGGGGCGTGTGATTGTAGTGGGTGGAGGTGGTGAAGTGAGGATATCCATCTTGGAGTTCAAGCTAGTATAATATAGTTAACGTTACACAATAATAAGGAAGAGAGCTATTTGTGTGATACATCGCTATTGATATGGATTTAGAGAGCATATTTGAGACTTCCAAAGAGTAAACAAAAACATAACTTATGGGTGAGTGTTTTTAGCAGAGTCATATGTGTTTGTGATTCTGTTGACTATTACCTCTCTGTATTATGTTGCAGCTCAGCTGATGTTGGATTGACGGCAAAGGGAGAGGGACTTAAGTGAGAGTGAAAACACAAGGTAAGTTTAAAATAGGTCAGCAATGTCCCATCCTATAGGTTGCTAGATGTATCTAACCCTTTCTCCGGTCTCCCTCTTTCAGCACAAGAGCCCCACAAGGATTACTCGACACATGCTCCGAAGCCTCGGCGCAATACGTAACATCACTACTGCTTCTATGGAATAGGAAGTCCAGGGTTGAAGCTCCGTTCGAAGCTTCAGTGTCAAACTGCCATCACTAGGGGTCCTGGGGGGCCGTTGCATCTGTGCTCAGTCAAGCATTGTTGTACCTTGGCATAGGTTAACATTTCATCTAAATCCATAATGATTTAAAGGTGGGGGAGGTAAGTTTGAGAAACCGGCTCGAGATACACTTTTTGTTATATTCCATGGAATGCTCTTAACATCCCGATAGCAATGAATGAGTGCTTTGACAACAAATCCATAAAAAAATAATTTCATCTGTCGAAGCCGTAATACTGTAAAAAGTACAACCCATTTGTTTGTGTAATAAAAGCATGGATAGGGTGAGGGTTTACAAGGTCTCTCTCGATAGAAACCCACATTGGGGCTTGTCCAGCTGTTATATATATGTTTGATAGCTGTTTCAAACAGAACACATAGTGATACCAATCTATATGGGGAAGGCCTAGGCCGCCATCCTCTATGGCTGCATAAAGTTGTGTGCGATTTATATATGGTCTTTTGCCATCCCATAGAAAGTTGAATACAACTATATTATATTTCAATAATGCATTGCGTGGTAAGCTTAATGGTAGCATGTAACTTACATAGTTAATTTTAGGGACTATTACCATCTTTAGAATATTGATTTTCCCCAAGAGTGATAACCCCAGCTTAGTCCAATTTTGTAAAATAGGTTCTATTATTTCGATTAATGGGATTAGGTTGTTCGCCATTATGTCTTCCAGCTGTGGAGTGAGCTTGATACCCATATATGTTAGGCCAGATGGCCGCCATGCCTGTCTAACACTAGGTGGGCAGAGTCTCGATAGGGGAAAAAAGATCAGACAGAAAGATCCTGGAAGAAGGATATTCTGTTGCCCTGCCATTCGACTATCCTCTTGTCGCGGGCGGCCCGTAGAACGGCTTCTCTGGCGCTGAATCTCAGTAAGCGGACCAAAATGTGTCGGCTGCGCCCGTCATCCTTTTTCGGTCCGACGCTATGTGCTCGCTCCAGTTCGAATCCCATATCCACTTCCAGGTCCATCTTTTCAGCAAATATGCTAAGCACAAAACCATGTCGGTCCTGTTTATCAGCATGTTCTGGTATGCCCGTTATACGAACGTTATTCCGCCTCCCTGCATCTTCTAAGTATTTCACTTTATCTTGGTGCTTTTTCACGCCCTGTGCTGCGGTGGCATCTATGCTAGCACCTCGGCTGTTGCTAACGTCCTCTAGGTTAGAACTCCTGGCTTCAGCCTCCGACATCCTTCCTCCAAGCTTCTCCACCGTGCTCTGTAGTACTTCCAGGCCCATTTTCACACTGCTCACATCTGCTGCGATTCCTCTCAGGAGGCTGTTGATGCTTGCAAATTCAGATTGTGTGTCGTCGGCACGTGTTGCCTGTCCGCCGCCTTGAGCTTCCATCTCTGTCGGGCTCTTCTTCGGATTCCTTGTTGTTCGAGGTGAATTTTGCTTCAGTCCCTGCTACATCCTGGCTTATACCACTATCTGAGACTATTTTAGTAGAGTTTGGTCCAGTTTTATAACTGTGGCATGGGGGCAGAGTAGCTCAGCGGAGCAGAGCAAAGGGCTAAGCAGCCATGATGGTCACTCTCTTCACCGGAAGTCGTCCCAACCCTTTTTACACATAGCTGTTTGCTACATTCTTGGAAATGTTCCAGAATTGAGCAGATGGAAAGAAATAGCATTTATTGCCTGAAATCCACCTGCAGCCACATCTGAGCCATCATGGCAGCCTCACAGCGCTGGAGCTCAGCCTCTGTTCATGTGGATTCACTTTCAAAGGAAATGTGACAAATTCATTTCAGGGTGGATCTGTCACCTGTAACAACTGGTTAACAGAACACAAGACAGTGAATGTGCTGAAGCTCCTCATTGCTCATGCTTTTCTCTCTGACAGGAGAGGGGGGACTCTGCAGCTCCCTGCCGTGCTGCCAGACTGCCCCCTTGTGGTGGAACATTGAAAGTGTGCTGCTGGAGCTGGTTCCTTCATCACATGCTGTCGAGTTGTCTGCAGCAGGGTGTGGCTTCACATTATCCTAACTCAATCTGGATGAGATCTGTTACCATCACAATTGAGTCTTTATTTTGGTTGTGAGTGGAAGTCAGTAACCTTAGTAAATGTAGAATTTACTATGATCCTCAATGGGCCGGCCCCCAAAATGTCCCATATAGTAAGCAGTAAAAGTAAAAGTACCATTCAAAATCTTACTTAAGTAAAACTACAAAAGTTGTATCAGCAAAATTGTACTTAAAGTACAGTAAAAGTAATCATAGTGCAGAAATTTTTTCTTCATGTGTGTATATAATTATATTTATATATGTGACATGTTGCATCAAGTAGCATTTGACTGTTGTAGACAAACAAAGTTCTGATTGACTCTTTTGTGACTTAAAGAGTTAGTCGACTAATTAAAAAATTTGAGATGCAAGGTCCCATGTCATGGCCATTTCTACTGATCATAATTCCATTGTTGAGGTCTACTAGAATAGATTTACATTGTTCAATGTTCCAAACTCACATTGGTTTCTCACAGCATCTCTGTATAGTATGTGTATTCACTCTCTGTCCTCCACGGCTTGTTGGAGCTCCTACCCCCCCCCCCCCCTCCCTGTGAGCCCAGTGGCCGTCTGCGAGACAGCGAGACACAGCCCGAAACACACACACACCCGCAGCCTGGCTGGGAGTTTGTGTGTGTGTGCTCACACACAGACTCACAGCCTCGCCACGTCACGCCGTCTCAGGGAGGAGAAATCGGCGGAGCTGCAGCTGAGAAAAGATTGAGTGTGTGTGAGGAAGTCCGCGGATTGGTCAATTTGCACCAATCCACGGACTTAAGGTAACGGCTCCACGGACGTAACGTAACGGCTCCACGGATTGGTCCATTTGGACCAATGGGTCCATTTGGGTATGGGCACGTCACTGTACCCAGGAAGAAAACTATGGAAAAAGAGAAATGTCCAACGAGGCGTTCTGGGGCAGCACAGACAGGTCTGTTCTGTGTTAGAGTTTTACTCGCTACAGGGTGTACTTTGAGGGTTTGTGACTCTGCAGAGCGTCTACATGCAGAACAACCTTCATAACACAAGGGGACGGGTAATAACCAGAAAAGCATGACATTTAAGTAAATGTAGTGGAGTAAAATGACATTATTTCCATATTAAATGTGTTAAAGATTTAAATGGCTATTTCTCTCCTTCCTGAGTTGGTTGGTTAGTTGGTGTCATTGTGTAACTTTGATTTACCAAAGTCACAAAACAATTCAAACAAACTGACCGACAGAGTCAGATGGAGACCTGAACAAATAGGTAGCAACAAGATATGATTTTCTTTAACATGTGTTATTCAATTCAAAGATTATGTGGATCGCCCCGTAATCCATGAGCAATATAATCCTGTCCGTTAGTCTATGGTGCAGTTGGTATAGGATATGCTTGTTAGTGATTGGCTGCTGGCTGTGCGTCAGAGGAGGGGCTCTTTATACTTTATCAACTAAGGAGGCAGAAAACATCAACTATTAAAAAAGTATCACAAGATCATTTGGTCACATGATGAAAAGTGTTGGGAAAATACTGAATGTAGTCTTCTTCTTTTTTTACACTTATGCTTTTATTGAGTTTTCACAACAATAATAACAGAACAACCTAAACAACAAAAAAGAATACACACAAATCAGTTGTAAACTAAGGTAGTGTGGTAGATCGCATGGCATTGAAAAAAAAGAAAAGGGGGAACAAAAGAAGTAAGTTAGCCCATCATCCATCCTTACTATGGCATTTGCCACTTGATTGACGTACAGGTAAGCCAGTCTGAGATCTCATCTTTTCTAACACGCAGTTCACCACGCATGCACGGTCAACCGCGCCAGCTGCAAATCACCAGTTAGCCCCCCCCCCCCCCCTGCGACACACAGGGCCTCACCACATGACTACCTGTAGGTAGATCAATTTGACTTGGTCATTTTAAAAGTAGCTCCCAAGCTGAAAAGGTGTGGGCACCCCTTCTGTACAGGATTGAATTAGTCATTCACTTACTCATTGGTGTCAACCATGTAAATATTCCCCTTTCCCCATTTCCTATTGAATGCGTTCTCTTGGATTCTCAAAAAATATGTCAACTTTTCCATGACAAAAATATCTTGAACAATTTCCAGCCACTGCTCCTGAGTTGGAGCGTTCACATTAAGCCAATTTCTGGTTATAGCTTTCCTACTCGCTGCAAGTAAAACCTTAATCAAATATAGATCGCCTCCCATCACAGCATCCTTAATGTTCCCAAGATACATCACCGGGTAGGTATTTGGGATTCCATTACCCAAAATAATTTTGACAACTGCATTAACCTTCTCCCAATATGACCTTATCTTTGTACAGTTCCAGAACATGTGCGAGTGGTCAGCCTCCATGTTCCCACACAACCTCCAACACTGTTGCTGTACACCAAGTTGCCTGCTCTTTATTTTGGGTGTTATGAAAAAGCGAGTCAGGTTCTTCCAGCAGAATCCCCTCCATACGAGTTTGTGGATGTAAATTGCGTCTCGAACATTTGAAACCATTCTTCCTCTGAAATTTGTATTTGTAACTCCGCTTCCCGTTTAGCTTTTATGTAGATAGTCGATTCCCGCCTGTTTCCCCCCAAAGCCTGGTAGAAAGCAGAGATGATCGGAGACCCCTTCTGCTGACACACATCCACAATCACCCCAGTTACAGTATCTAAAGATTCATCTGCATTCAGCCTTATCTCTTTTACAAAATAGTGTCTTAACTGCATGTATCTAAAATAATCCCTGTCTGTAATACCATATTTTGCCTGTAATTCCTGAAAACCCATCAATTCACCCTTTTCTGAAACCGTACACATTACTGTTATGCCCTTTTGCACCCATTCTTTGAATGCTGGATCGTACACCCCTAGTTTAAAATTGGAATCGTATGCAAACCACCTCAGCGTGTGTATCCCTCTCTTTAATTTGTATTTTTGTTCTACAACATTCCAGACCTCTAGTCTAAACGCAACTATTGGATCCATTTCACCTCTCAGAGCCCTCACCAAATTCCTATCTCCCACCAAGGCCTGAATGTGGTGACACTGCACTTCCCTTTCCATGGCTTTCCATCCAGACTCATAATCTGGTCTACACCAGTAGGCCAAAGGTCTGAGCTGGGCTGCATAGAAGTATTCCCTAAGGTTTGGTAAAACCATTCCCCCCTTACTTTTAGGCAACTGAAGTGTCGTAAATCGTATTCTTGGTTTTTTACTATTCCAAACAAATCTAGAAATCGTCCTGTCCCAGGTTATGAATTTGTTTTGGGGAACATCGATTGGAAGAGACTGAAACAAATACAGCAGCCTAGGTAGGATATTAATTTTAACCGTATGTATTCTGGCACTGAAGTCTAAAGGGATGATGGACCACCTTTCTACATCCTTTCGGATATTGTCATAAATGTTGTTATAATTGGCTTAAAACAGGTTGGAAAATGTTTTGGTTATAGTTACACCAAGATTAGGTTATATGCATGTCTAATTTGTTGGGATGGTGAGTAATGAAATGAGAGAATTTGAGTTTTTGTTATGTTCTCTTTATACCCTGAATAGTAACCATATGTGTCGAGTAGGTTCATCAGGTTTGGGAAGCATGTGTAATATCGTTCACATGCTGAACGATATACCGTGTCATGGCGATAACCGCGGTATGCGTATGCACGGTATTCACACCGCAGGGACGTGCGGTTTTATTCATTTTTTGTAAATGCTAACACACTTTAGCACAGAATTCAAAATAAAGATACCTTTATTACTTATCTAAACTGCACATACAATATATCCGATTAAAGCTGAGACTCCACAGATTATTTAAGTATAGTATCTAAGCGATCTGATCTCGCAACAGGGGAAGCAAACACAGACATCACAACACGTACATTTACGGAGCTTTTACGGGAGATCGTCTCACCGTAGCTGTCAATCTGATCAAAAGACGTGTTCAATGGCATTAAAACGAGAACGAAAAAACGCGGCTGAATCGGTTGATCCATAGGTTGATAATGTATCTGTGGCTTTGAAGCAATTGTTTATAATCCATAATTCCATTTTTATGTAAAAATCGGAGCACAACAGTTAGCTGCTAATGGTATGCAGCTTCCGGGTTTTGGCTACGTGTCACTCTCACTCCTTATTTGGTAATGTGTGTGTGTTAGACTGCGCTGGACTGCCGCATAGCCAAGACCGGAAGCAGCAGCCACTCTGGTGGCTACCAGTAGCAGCTAACTTTTGCTCTGCGATATTTACATAAAATGGAATTATGGAATATAAATTAAATCATGTTTTTATACAGAGATGTTAAAACCATGGATTAACCGATTCAGCCGCGGTTTTTTTTCTCTCGTTTTAATGCCATTGAACACGTCTTTTGATCAGACGTTGGTGAAACATCTCCCCTAGAAGCTACGTAAAGGTACTTGTTGTGATGTCTGTGTTTGCTTCCCCTGTCCGAGTTCGGATCACTCAGTGATGATACTATATACCTAAATAATCTGTGGAACCTCAGCTTTAATCGGATATCTTGTATGTGCAGCTACGATAAGTAATAAGGGTATTTTTATCTTGAGTTCTGTGCCAATGTCCGTTAGCATTTTTCGCTCAGGGGTCATTTAGATGCTTCTTATGAGACTTGTGTTTTGTTTTGGTAAAAATTGTTTGTATCGTCAATTAGCTGAGATTATTTCCGTTAATCTGGTATAACACATTAATAGGTTCTTAAATATTACGATCCCCTGAGACACTGTCGTGAAAGAAAAAAGTAAAGTACCCGCCGGGACTTTGGGGTTTAACAGGTTAAAAAAAAACGCAATATATAGGGGGGGGGGGAATCGCGATGTCAGTTTTTTTCAATACCGTGCAGCCCTAATCTGGTTGCATCAAGTAAAACTATAACATCATCCGCAAAAAGCCCAATGATATGATCTTCCCCCCCCTATATTGACACCCTGCAGATCTTCACTCTGCCTTATTGCTTGTGCCAATGGTTCAACAATAAAGCAAAGAGCATAGGAGAGAGAGACAGCAGCCCTGTCTAGAGCCTCTCTCCGGCTGGAATCCTATTGGACACACTCCCATTACTTGATCCTAGCCGTAGGTTCATGATAATAGTCTTAATACACCGAATTGCATTTTCATTTAAACCAACCTCCTTAGGTACTTCATATCAAAAAGACCAACTGACACTGTCAAACGCTTTTTCTGCATCCAGACAAACCAGAACCATACTCGTGCATTGTCTACAATATGGAGAGTCCTTCTGATATTGTCTTGTGTTTGGCGCCCTCTAATGAATCCAGTTTGATCTTCATGAATAAGATCTGGCATAAAAGTCTCAAATCTTTTACAAGATGATTGAGGTAAACAGCTTGTAGTCCACATTTAAAAGAGAAATTGGCCTATTCATTTTTACAGTGGTCTTTTGTCTTTGCCTTCCTTAGGCAAAATGGAAATAATTGCTTCCCTCCAAGATGGGGGAGCCCTGCCTTCTTTAAGAGTCCAATTAAAACAAGACAGAAGCAGAGGTGTTAGCTCCTTCATGAACGTTGGAGCTGATACAGCATTCCCACTAAATCATGCAAAATTCTTTATTATTCAGCCGGGTTATTTTGCACCTCTTATTCTCCCACATTCCACATCGCAGAAACTCCGTTCAAACATCAAAACGTTCAGCTCGGTCAGGAATCGATGGCTATTGGTAAAGAGGCCTTCTTCAGATATTAACATTAGTGTGTATTGCGCAGCTCGTTAACGCTAGAGTGTGTGATCTCAAAGCTAGAGTGGAGGAGAGCTTGAAATTCGCATTCATATATTTTTTAAATAATTAAACAAAATGCCTCTTGAGGGCATTTTGAGGGGATGAAGTGACAAAAACTTTCAACATGTCTCCATTAAACCCCATTGTAAGTTCACCCTCATCCACCGCAGCCGCACACCTTTAGTTAATCTGCCAAAAAGGCCACATTATTAACCCGAAAGTACACAAAAAGTACACTTCAGATGCTCAAGTTCCTTGATATGCTTCACGCTTTGAAATTTCACCGATATCTGTTACGGTTCTTCAACAAAACGTCGACATGTAAGAGGTTTATCTCTCATTCAGAACAATGCAAATGCTCTCCTCTCACTGATTACCAGAGGTGGGGACTCGAGTCACATGACTTGACTCGAGTCGCATATTTTTCGACTTGAGACTTGCTTGACTAACATTGATAAAAGACTTGACTTGGTATTCATGACTTGAGACTTGACTTAAGCTTGAGACAGATGACTTGAAAGGACTTGACTGTTTAAAATTAAATATTTGCGGTTTTTGTAGTGAGATATTACGTTTAGTTTTTTCGAAAAACGTGATTGGGTGATTATAGCGCCATGCGCGCAAACCTGGCAACCCACTAGAAGGCAGGAGTGTCAGTTAACATGGCAGCGCCTAGCTTTACTCCAACAATAGTGAAGTTTGGATTCAAGGATTATTTTGTCGATGACGGTTGTTATGTGCCGCAGTTGGTGCTTTTGTGTGGGTGTCTCTCTCTCCCTCTGTTTGTCTCCAGGTGCAGCCTCTCCCCAGGTGCTCCCAATCCCCAATCAGCGCCTCCATAAAGGACCTGAGGAAGGCTGCAGTCGTTCTCTCCTTCTCTTCTGGCTGCATGTGTGCAGCCTGTGTTACGTGCTGTAGTGTAGTGTCTCTGTGGGAGGCCTAGTTTAACCTGTGTACTGCTAATTGTTAAGAGATGTTCTCCAGTGTGTCTTTGTGTATTGTTTTACGTTAGTCCCTTTCTTTTGAAAGAAAGTTGTCCTTAGTTAATTAAGTTTGTTTTGCAATTTGGCTGGTGAGCCTCTTTACTTTTTTATTAATTAAAACCTCACTTTGTGGCTGGTCACCACAGACGCATGTCTGACGGGCTGGGGGGGTATATACGAAGGTCGACCTGTGAGGGGTCTCTGGAGCAGAGACCTCCAACGGTCACACATAAATTATCTGGAGCTTCTAGCGGTGTTCCTCACCCTGAAACGCTTTCTGCCTTTTCTCAGAGGACATCATGTCCTCGTGAGACAGACAACACGACCACAATATCGTATATAAACCGCCAAGGGGGTTTGTGTTCTCTCCAGTTACACATGCTGGCACGCAAACTGATCTTATGGAGCTGCGGACGTCTCCTCTCTCTGAGAGCGACGCACGTACCAGGAGTGATGAACCTCGGGGCAGATCTGCTGTCCAGAGGTACACCACTTTATGCAGACTGGACTCTACATCCAAGGATTGTGAGTCAGCTGTGGGTGCGTTACGGATTTTTCACCCACACCCAGAGCGCTTGGCACTATGGGCCTGGCCCGTGAGTGGTATAACCTAAATACAGTGGGACTCCCTCAGAAGGTGATAAACACTATTCAGAGTGCAAGAGCTTCCTCCACCAGGTCCCTCTATGACTGTAAGTGGAGGGTGTTTGAGGAGTGGTGCCTTCAAAAAGGACATATCTCTTTTCAATGTCCTGTCGGGGTGATTCTATCATTTCTACAGGACCTGATTGATAAACACAGAGCTTTCTCTACGATCAAAGTGTACCTGGCTGCTATTGCTGTATGCCATGTGGGCTTTGAGGGAAAGACGGCTAGCCAACATCCCTTGGTCTGCCGTTTTATGAAAGGGGCTCGCAGGCGTCAAGATCACCAGCCTATCAGGATTGGCGTAATGAGATTGATGCTTCTGTTTGCATACGCGTTGAGGCCATAGACTGTATATCGAGGGGTGAGAACCAGAGGGGCGTAAGTGACATTTTGGTCAAAAATGAGTTATATATATCAAATAAAAGCTCTCGATGAGCTCTTCCTACTGCCAAAAGGGTGCATGTGAATTCTAAACCAATCCAGAGTTATTCATCAAAAACTAAAAGACCTAACACAGAACACACTGAACTATTTTGTTCCGAATAAAAAAAAGAAAAAAAGATTTTTTTCATTGAAAGTCAAAATATTGTTCATTAAGTATATTGTCATCCACATGTTTATGAAGTTTTCATATTAAAGATTTAATTTAATAAACAAAGTCAGGACAAAGTATGGTAATTTTTTGTTTTGGCTCTCCTGTAAAGTTGGTCAAATGTCACTTACGCCCCTCTGGTTCTCACCCCTCGATTATATAAATGGACGTAGTGTCCGTGACGTCACCCATAGGATTCTGCAGAGTTGCCGTGAAGCCCTTAGTAGGCGGAGTCGGCCACTAACGGCTCGACTGTGACGTCAGAGTCTAATCCCGCCTGCTCCAAATAAGGGCCAAGAGGCGGAGCCGAGGCGGGACCTGCTGCCTCCGAACTGGAAGTAAACAGAGCTAGCTCAGGCTAAGAAGCTAAGCTAACATGAAATACATGCATACCAAGTTACTGCTAACAGTGTCGTCCCCCTATATAAACGTTACATTCATAATCAAATGAGACAATCTGCAAGAGAATTAGCTATATTTTGTTATTCGTAATGCTTGTCATTCACACGTTGAGAAAAGACGGACTCCACCGCCTCGGACTAGTGGGCTAGCTCCGGGACGCCGGCTGGAGCTAGCCCCCTGTGGCTCCGTTAGCTCCGGCGGCCACCACTTGGATAATTGGGTCCCCTATTAACATTTGCTCCCGTTTAGCATTATGGGCGTCATAGCCATAGACTATACAAGTCTTGCCCAAGGCTGAATCATAAACTAAAATGTATATGTATGTATAAAGGGTTACGTCCTTAGCTGGCTAATAAGTAACAAGCTAAGCTACCAAGCACACAACCACCTGCGAACGGGGTTAACATGTATAATATTATCATTTTAGACTTCTTGGAAGTTCTGTTAGTACATTCAAGCGCACAGCACAACATTTTAATTGTCTGGTATTTGTAACAATATTCCGTAAAAGGCACAATCACCACGAACACGGCTAAAGCTAAAGGGTCAAGTACAGTACTATGACTAACTAACGTTGTAGCCTCTATGGTTGTAGCCTAGCAGAGTGGACAAGTTGCTGTTAGCTGACAGTGAGGCATGTACTTGTCCATCAAAGTGACCACGCCCTAATGTATGCAAACACTTTAAGACCTAATATAAATAAAAGGGTCGTGTTAGAAAACAATTCACTCACAGATTCATAATCATGAAGGTGGCATCTAACTATATCGATAATAATATTTATTGCATCCATGGGTAGAAACATGTTTTTTTCTGCTTTAAAGTTGGGCATTTTAACATGGGGGTCTATGGAAATTGCTCCAGCCAGTCCCTAGCGGCCCATGTATGAACTGCAGTGTGTGGCACTTCCGTATTGGCTTCCCGGCTGTTGCCCAGAGTTTGCTGCTTGGTTGAGGCGCATCCCATAGTGAGACATCTCACTTCATGTTACTCTGAGTCCTGGGGTTACGTAAGTAACCTATAGTTTTCTCACATGCTCTGGCAGCTAGCGCATGCACGAGAGAGGGGAGGGACTTAGAGCGTGCTTGAGAGGGGAGGGACAGCATGCACGGCTGCAGTGCAGGGAGTGGAAGCAGAGAGCTGAATACACATGTATGGAGTCAGATTTGGGTCAATATTCTAGCGCGTAAAACAAACTACTCACGAGCGGAAAATGTGCTTTTACACGCGCATAAAATGACCCTCGCGCGCAGATTAAACCCCCGCGAGCGGCTCTGCGCCCGTGAGCGGCTCTGAGCTCGCTCGCGAGAGGCTCTGAGCTCGCTCGCGAGAGAGACAGCCCTCTTGCTTGCTCGCGGGAATGTCAGCCTCGCGGAGTCTGTCTACGCGCGCGTGAAAAGTTTCTGGCACTTTGGGGCGGAGCCACTAGACTTTGATTGACAGCTGCAAGGAAACCCGGAGTTGCCAGGTTTGATAAATGCCTGAACTACCAAGAGCCGAGGAGTGACGGCAGCAAAAGCAGTTGGACGAGATTGAATGGTAAAGTTGTCCATATGTGTATAATTGTTGCATTTAAGTGATATATTGGTTGTAAAAATTGTTTTTTTATTTGCTTGATACAAAAGGACATTCTTTATAACCAATTGCTTTATTATCACGCATTTGTAATATTTGTATGCTAGAACTTTTTGTATTCTTTTTGAAAAATAAAAAATAAACAGCTCACTTGTCATTCATTTTAATCCTTAATTATCCATCCAACACTGAAAAGGTGGTCCTTGTGAAGAGTCTCATCATATATTCCCTCAGCTGAAAGTCATTTACAACAATAGTTTTCTGAAGATTAAGTTTGTTTTAACCAAGGTATAAGGTTTTTTTAGGTGTGATTTTATGAATGATCTATTCTGTCAACATTTGATGAATTAGAAAAATATTAATGTTTTTAAATGTTAACAATTATTTTCTTAATGACATATTGTGCTAATGAAATCCTTGTAAATAAATGTCCAATGAATTTATTCTTGCATTCAATTTTTTTGAATAAAAACCATATCCACCACCTGGTACTTCCAGTAATCGTCATTGACACACAATGTGCAGATATAACACAATCAAATGTTAATTCTGGTTAAAGAAATATAACACAAAATGTGCAGAAATAACAAATGAGTGTGTTCATCTTGGTTACACATTTATGACACACAATGTGTAAAATGTGCACATTGTGTGTTAGGGGCATGTAACACATTTTGTGTGTAAAAATGATTTACACATAAATAAACACAACACGTGTTGTCCCTGAGCACACTCTGTAGGTGTGTTGAAATTCAACACATGTTGTGTCATATTTGACACATCCCTTCTAAGAGTGTACAGCAGACAGTAGCTAGCAATTTTCGACAGATACAGCCCACTCAAAAATATATTGTTTTATATAAAATAAATTTGTATATATATATATTAGCTGTAGACTTTACGAATATAATAGTTTTTTATGGACAATTTAACCATTCAATCTCGTCCAACTGATTTTGCTGCCGTCACTCCTCGGCTCTTGGTAGTGCAGGCATTTATCAAACCTGGCAACTCCGGATTTCCTTGCAGCTGTCAATCAAAGTCCAGTGGCTCCGCTCCAAAATCCCAGACATTTTTCACGCGCGCGTAGACAGACTCCGCGAGGCTGACACTCCCACGAGCGAGCAAGAAGGTTGTCTCTCTCGCGAGCGAGCGCAGAGCCGCTCGCGGGGGTTTAATCTGCGCGCGAGGGTCATTTTATGCGCGTGTAAAAGCACATTTTCTGCTCGTGAGTAGCTTGTTTTACGCGCTAGAATATTGACCCAAATCTGACTCCATACACACGGCTCTTATTAAAACGGTGCTTTCTCACCGGAGTACTTTTCCCCGTCATTCTTAAAGTAGCGATACTAATGAAACGGAGGAATCGTAACGTTTTTAACGGCAGGGTATCGCGGTACCTTTCAAGTATCGGTACACCATGCAACACTAATACAAAGTCATTCAAACTAGCTGCACCTTTACCAGCTTTGAGAATACTTTGAGAGACCGGGGCCCTCCTGCAACATCTTGCAGGAAACTGTGTCTGAGGGCATGTTCATTTAATAAACTATGAATGTTTTATATCCATGTAACGGGAAGAAACTCATCTAACTGATCTTTTTTTTTTTTTTTTTAAACCCCACAATGCTAATGCTGAGCCTCTGAACTAGCAACGAGCGAAAAATGCTAACAGATGACTGCACCGAAATTCACTCACAAAACCTTATTATTTATCTTTCCTGCACATCTCAACACATCGTCTCACATCGTGAGGTGACACAGAATCGATGGGTACCCTCATTATCACTCAATTATACGAACTCTCTGAGATAATAACAAGAACAGACATCAAAACATATGGCGCTAGGTAGCTAAAAACGCTAACATGGCTCACCTGTGTCGTAGTCTGGTCAAAAGTGATCTTCAATGGCATTAAAACGTTAAAAAACGCTGCTGAAGTTAATCCATAGGTTAATCCAATGTGTCCCTTTGAAATGATTTCTGATAATCCATAAGCAATAAATCTGCTTTTCGGTTTTCAGATGTCAGAGCTACAGACAGCTTCACTCTGGTGCAAAACTGTGTGCGCGAAGCCGCCACCTTTTTGTTTTACCATGTGTGTGAGTGGGGAAATCCCCCTTCGTTTCTATTGGCTCTAACGGTCAGAAAGAGATGTCAATCACCAAAATCGACCAATGGGTTCCAGAAAAACGGTAAAACCCCCATTTCCACCCAAATCACCTCAGAGGTGGAGGTTTTTTTGCTAAACCTCTCTAAAAAGGTCAAATGTCACTTGTTTTGCATTAATCTTGATACAGGGTACTTATTATATGTTGTACTTTGGATTCCTAAAGCCTTTAGTCTACTAACCCATCATCCAAGGGTAGTTTTCACTATAAGTAGATATTAAGTTTTGGACGGACACTATAATTGACAGTTTTTTACTATGTTCAATCTGAATTTTCTTTAAAATAAAAAACATCTATATTGATTCTGACTTTTCTACATCCAACTCACAGGTTTATCATTACTTTGAGAAAAAATATTCGATAGAAGGGAAGATATGGTCATTTGTTCTGGGCATGTCATTTTCGAGCCTGAAACCTGAAAAACAGGCTCATGGGCTAAACTGGTTAATGATCAATCATTATAAAACATATCATATATATTATTCTGAAATGGACCAATCTGCACAATGAATACTTTTACTGTTGGTATACTTTAAGTACATTTTGATGATTATATTTGTCTACTTTTACTTGAGTAACATTTTGAATGCAGGACTTTTACTGTAACAGAGTATTCCTACTCTCTGGTACTGGATCTGAGTACTTCTCCCTCCTCTGGATCTTAAGGCTTTATGAGGGCATCTGGGTGAACATGACCCTTTTTCGTTAAACTCTGGAAGCAGGTGTGACTCTCCATCCGGAAGATTTCAGCAATACATCCGACTGGCAGCTGTGGAGATGCTTTATGGTGCTGGCAGGTGTGTGTGGCCTCACACACCTGCCGGAGAAGCATTGGCTGCCTGCCACCAGACACCTTCAATATAACACATGAAATCTCTCCTTTGTGTCAGTGTAGGAGCAATTTAGGGCAATAAAGCAACCTTTTTGCCTGCGAGAAATGTATGTCAACACCACTTTACATCCAAAGCAATTCCACATAACAGCTTCACACACTCACAGGCCGGGAGAGCTGCCTCTAAAAGCAAAATAATGACTCTGTATTACAATCCATTACAGCACAAACAGCTTCTTGCTTCACATTTTGTGCAAGCATAGCGCCCTGCACTAAAAAAGAACGTCACAAAATATCGGGGCGATGCCAATCATGCCACATCCTCAGTTTGAGCCGAGGACGCCTTCGTATTAAGAGGAGCACCTCACCCAATAACAAAACACACACACATGCCTGGCTACCAAGCCTTCTGGAGTGTGTGAACAGCACTTAACCTTCAATGTTTCATCTCCCAGGAAAAGACAGTGAGAGAGAGAGAGAGTAGAAATTACAGTTTAATCCTGGCCCTAAACCCTGGTAAAAATAGGACTGGAGGTATAACGTAGGGGATTAGGACATGGGATTAACTCTCCATTTGTTTTCTAAAATCAACCGCTGCTGGAGGTGCACGAGAAGAGGAAACAGGAGAGAAGGGGAGAGGAAATATGTAGCTAAATCTGGCCCATACATTTTCATCATTTTTTTAATCCTGAACTTTGAAAACAATGATAAATTCATACAAAAGTAAGTAAGTATTTGAAAAGTTTTTCTGGTTGAACATTATTTTCATTTAGTTTAGCAATTTTCCTGATAATCTTCACATTTTTATTTATATTTTGATATTTGAGTCATTCTTTTATCAGATGCAGATTTTATGCTTTTAAGATCTTTTTTTCCGCTTTCTGAAATATGCCCCTGATGTTGCATGCGGGGGGGCGTAACTTGGGGCTCTTGGAATCATGAGTGACAGGCCTTCCATAGTCATGATGCCTTCAGGAATTGTAGGTATCCCGAGAAAGATTTTCTGAAAAAATTTAAATTATATAAAAAACTTTCATTATATATATATTTTTTTGGAATGATCAAAACTTTTGGCCCAGATTTAGCTCCATAATATGACAGGTGATAAGCAGAATCAGCAGAGGAGAGAAAACAGAAGAGAAAAGGAAAGGAAATGAGAAGAGAGGTGTGGGGACTGGGAGGAAACAAGACACGAGGGGAGAGGAGATGTCCAGAAACAGGAAATAAAAGGAAAGGAAACGTGAGAACTGAGGGAAGGAAACAGGAGATGAGGGGAGAGGAATGGGCACAGGTAAGGAAAGAGGAGGGAAGGAGAGAGAAGTGGTGCTGATCTCTGTCGGGTGTTATGTTTCTGGACAGAGACTAAACAAAGCTCACATCTTGGGCTGAATCAAACGATTGGTCCATTGATCCTGGTAGACTACTACACAAACATGGAGGATTTCTTCCGAGTGACTCATATACTGCTCTTGGAAGCCTTTGGATTTCTTCTGTAAAACCAGTTCTGAATCTTTGGTAACAGTACCTTAATTGTTATATTTCTTATAGACATCTAATCCCTCCAGTTCTTGGGCATGTGCCAGAGCCTTGACTTATGCTAATAATTGGACCACATGCCTACAGTTTAAAGTCAATATTTTGGATTCAGCACACAGTAAGAACAGATTTGAATGGATATGGACATTTGGTGCATCTGGTGGTGATGTCTCTTATATGTTGTGTCTGTTGCCTATTCCCCCTCTGCGCATCAGTTGCAACGTTTACTTTTTGAGTGAGTGAATACATTAATGAAACATGCGACAAAAGTGAGACCATGAAAGGCTTTGTGTGAGCCTAGGTTCTTTCTTCTAATAACCAGATTAAACAATCATTGAACACACACTTCATCTCAGGCTCTCACTGACGCTGCCTCAGCATTTAATAAAGCCAGTGCCAGCCCGCTAATGAAGCGAAGGGTGAACACTGACAGTATCAAAGCAGAATCCATCTCATAGGGAGGTTTCACTTGAGCCAACATACAGAATATGTTCATACAGAGAAGTCAGGCTCAGAAAAACTGCATTAATCTTGAGTGCATTGCTTTAATATATACAGATATTGGCCTCTTTTTGCGGGCTACATAAAGGTTGTTGCGTTTATGTCATGCAATGCACAGTGACTTTATGCTTATACCATAAAAGCTATGAGCTGCAGACTTTAAGCTCTTAAAGCTACCTTTTAAAAGCTTTCATTCTGTCATAGAGCTGAATGGCATGTGTATTATAACCTGCAGCAATTATTCAAAGTGCATTTGTATATGCGTTCCTGTAATGTGGGTGCAAACCATCATCTTATCAGCAGTATAGCTTTTATATACAGCATGGAAGTGTACATGGCCTGTCCAGACATTTTTGGAAAAATCGAGGCATTTTCAGTTTTATCACTCTGACTGTGCAACATAACTATAACAAAACAATTCCAACTGCTTGTTGGCAATCTGGCCATTCATGTTTGTTTGTCCGGTTTTGACAGTCTGACAATGGTGTCCATATACGAGTGTCAACATTTTACAAAAGTAGTAAGATGAGCAACATTTCTTAAAATGTAACCCAGAGCTTCTCTCTTGCTATGGAGCAGAAGCTCTGGGATGGCTTTAACCCAAGGTGGCATTATAGAAATGATGTCATCACAAAAAGATACACAATTCATTAAGAAGATTCTACATACAAACACAAACACCATTTTTTTATCTTTAGAAAAATAAAATACAATATATAAGATAAAAATCATACAAGTCAAATAAACACAAGACCTAAACATTTAATGGTACAGAAGTCGTAGAGAGGAATAATATATATAATTAGAATCAAATATAGTGCTGTGGTAAGCTGGTTTACATACATCATTGATACAAAATGCATAAACTATAATCATTTCAAGTAAAAGTCCTGCATCAAGAATGGAGTCTGATTTGGAAAATGTATTTAAAGTATAGGGAGCAAGAGTACTCATTGCAAAAAAAACACATTTAAATATTTTCAAGCAAATGCAAAACATATTCAATGTTAACCCACTCACCCACTGTTTTTTGTTACTTAAATATCATTTTGGAAGTTTTAATCTTTACCAAATAATCATAATTTAAAAGTTTTATAGTATTATAAAACCTAAGTATTATAGGTCAAAATCTGAATGTATAAGTAACTAGTAAATTAATCTATAAAATAAATCTAGTGGAATAAAAAGTACAAAATTGGCTGCCAATATGTAGTTGAGCAGAAGTACAATGTTCTATAAAATGTAAATACAAGGGTTAATTACAAGTACCTCACATGTGTACTTGAGTACAGCAATTGAGCAAATGTACTCACTTACTTTCCACCACATACTGCTCTTACTTCTGTATATCCACACATCGTTTTACCTTGTTGTGATATCTCGTTTTAACAGTTACTTATACTGTTGTTTTTAATTGTATTGTCCTCTGAATGAATATGTACTGTCACTCTCACTCTTTTGCTGATTTAAACTCCTGGATTTACAATGATTTAAAAATGATGTATCTATTACGCAAACTGTTTATTACATGTTTGGCCCTAGTGTCTTGCCGTAGCACTAGACTCCGCCTTCTGGGATAAAAAGCAGCTGCGCAGTCTCTGTCAGTCTTCTCTCACAGGTTAACCAGCCGGAGTAACTTATACACACCACCACTCAATCTTTACAAGGTAATGGATCTATATGTATTCCTCTTTTTGCTTGTTTAAGTTACCTATGTTTTAATATAAATACATATTTATATAGACACTCCTTTTCTTTCGCCCCACGTTGAAGCTAAAGTTCATTAATTTTGAAGAAGTCCTACTCCGTTTGTAACTTGGTTTAAACACATTTCTGTGTAAGTCTGTGAGTGTAGAATCAACGGAAGCTATTCGGTAGCTGTGTCTTGGGGTGCTGCGGGGCTGGAGGAGTCCTGGATGTATTTGGTGGAGTGAGGCCGAGCTGATTTTTCCGCAGCGGCGCGAACAAAAGAGCACGCGGCTGTGAAGGCCGTGGCCTCTCGCCGGCTCCACGTGCACTGTCACTATTCACTAACTCAATTGTTGGTTCCGGTATGTGGCGGGCTGCAGTGATGAACTGAGTGCTCCGAAGTAGGGAACTATCTGTCTGAACTTGATAGGACTGCTTTGGGTGGAGTCCGGGTGTCAGCTGCAGCCTGCAAACTACACGTCACTGACCAGTGAGCAGAACCCGCAGGCCTTCCATTCTACTTTGCGCTCGTGCAGTCAAACACTAGTCAAACTCTTCTTAAGAAGCCAATGTGCTTTTGCTTATGTGCTAAAGTAGTTGAGACTAAACTTAATCTAGAAATCATTGCTAAGTAATTGTCAACTCGAGCACTAGTACCTCCAGGTTACTAGACTGTAAGTTAGTCTGTAACTTAGCAGGTTATCATTCACACCTTGTAGTTAATGCTAGTCATATATGCTGCTATATGTAAACTGTTAAATACTCTTTACATTAAGACAGTGAAATGAGGGAACAAAATGGTGAATTGGTGTTTAAATGGAGGGTAGGTGAATTCCAACAGTAGGTGGGCATGAGTGATGTATATTTGTATATCATACCTTTTGTGCAAGGTAATCATTTCTATGTGCAACAGTTCATGTGTTGTAGGCCTGGTTTCAGCCTGCAGCAGCTGTATATGCTGGAATCCTACATTGCCTGCAATAACAGGGAAAACATTAGTTGTATCCATCAAAGCCACATGTACAACCAAACTGTTTGTGGGTTGGTCCTATTCATGCGCAGTGTAGTGCTACCAAGTGGGTGGGTGTACCAAGTCTTCACTCTGGGCGGGGCTCACAGTAATCCCCTTCAGGTGATCTCCTTCCAGACCCACTCCACCCTCAGTCTTGTCATTTGTGTTTACTGTGCAATGGGGTCGGGGCCCTCCGCAGCCGGCCCCACCGATGCCTGTGCCAAATGCAGGAAGGAAGCGTGAGTGACTCTCCAGGCTTCTTCCTCCTGCAGACTGCTCTTTGTTTCACTTCATCGTCTTTTTATTTTTGCTTTGTTTCAGAATCATGGCTGAGCAGAAGGAGCGCACTTTTATTGCCATCAAGCCAGATGGTGTGCAGAGGGGCATCATCGGAGAGGTCATCAAGAGGTTCGAGACGAAGGGCTTCAAACTTGTCGGCATGAAGATGCTCCATGTAAGTCAAAGTGTTTATCTGTAAGGCTTTGAGTAAGATGTACCTTTTTTTTCTTTTCTTCTAACTAATGAAAATTTTCGATTTAAACCTCGATTTTTTTTCTCCTGTTTTTTTCTAAACAAACCAGACCAAGGCAACATTTCAATACATATTTTCTTTAATAACACAATACAAATAAATGAGATTACCAAGTAGTCTAGGCCTATGTGAACAAATCAGTTGTTCAAGAATAAAAAAAATAAAATAAAAACGGCACTTGGCTGTCATTAATGTGCAAAGATTTTTTTTAAATCAAACTGAACAAAAATATCTTGTAGGCCATCCCTGAAAAACTTGTAAAATGAAATACAACAAATAATAAATAATGATAAAGAAATGAATAATAAAAAAATACCCTCAAACAAAATAACATCCCTTTAACTTTCTAGGAAGTTGTCTTTCTACAGACCTTACACAGAACAGTTGTTTGTTCTATGTATGACCGCTTGTACCCGAACCACTTCCATACAACTGAAGTAGCACCTTTTTTAGGAATGAGTTCTTCATCTGTGTTCGTGGACATTTTTACGGTACGTCTGTCGGTGAAGCGGTGAATGTGATTGTAGTAGGCCAGGGTTTCCCACACATAGACTATACTTGGGCGGGCCGCCCAGGTATATTAACGGCCGCCCAAGTATATTTCGCGACCCATTTAGTTTAGTTTTTTATTTGTCCGTGACCACGACGCCATCTGCGATCGATTAACTTGTGGACAATGATCCCTTGCTCTGATCTCGCCTCCTTCTGGCCTGTTAAGTGGCCTGCCTCACACAGGGTGACTGGCTGTCCACATGATGTGGCCTGCCGACATGGACACTGTCATACAGATCATAAATGAAAGCCCTTGATTGGTCTCTGTGTGTCATTCAAGCTCGGGATAAGCTCAGGTGAGGTAAAGGACTCTGAGTGTTTAGATAGTTAACTTTCGCGATTTTTCGGTTCAGCCATTTCACAAACCGTAGGAAAGTAAAAATGCAAATTAATCGTGAAAACCGAAAAAATCGCCCATCCCTACCTTGAAGCCCACTTTCATGACATTCACCTGTGTGATCTGTAACTCTCTGCACATGATGCAAGTGAGCTGATAAGCCTTCCTGTCTATTCCTGACTGTAGTGTAGATTACCTCCAAGTCTCCTAAGCTAACATCTTAGGACACTGTTTGGAAACCTTCATTATGGAAGAATGGTTTGTACAGAAAATGTCTAGTTACGGCTGAGTGAGGTGAAGTATCACCTCAGTCAGCTGTAACTAGACATGTACGACTGTCCTTAGTTGGTCAAGTGAGTGCTGCAGGGAGCCAGGTGCTCAGGGCTCAACATTAAGGATGGCCCGGGGCCATCTAGTATTTAGCTCGGGCAATGAAGCCTCACCTGCTGGTTGCCCGATCGGGCAATCTATTATGCCAGTATCATGCAGCTCGCGGATCCAGTAATGAGTGACCCGACAGTAAAACTAAACATATCTGGTTTAGGTAGTTTGAGAGGTCATTAAAATGGCTACGTGTGATATTCTAACCTGAAGTGTGTGTTTTGTTCGCTCACTGCTGCAGGTGATCCAGATTAGACTTCACTTGCATTTATGTCCATATCAATCAGTTCTAGCTAATGATAGGACTACCTGCTTATTAAAAGACAACTACACAATAAGTGTCGCTATGCAACCGGGTGAGGCCACAAAGTATAGCACAGCATTATGCATTTGTTTACATGCCCACCGGAACCCCGAGGCATTACCAACAGATCAACGCACAATCAACCCATACAGGACATCTCTTTCTCCACATTAAGTGTTAGACATTAGAATTGACTATTCTTGTCTGTCACATACTCTTGTCTGTCACATAAGTGGCGCAACTGAAGCGGTATTGCGCTAATGGGAAATTATTTTTGACCGGACATTTTGACCGAAGAGATGTGCCGGCTAACGGGAACTCTGACGTCGCCATTTTGTGTGCTTCGCGGATGCGCTCGGCTCTTCTCGACTGCTGCTCGGTCAGCTTCCGGGTGAGGAGGCTTCGTTCGACCAACTTACAGTAGATAACATTTTTAACAGGGCCATAATAGTGTAAATGTTTGTTTTGGCAGTTATAACTGAATGTAATGTGTTCTACTTTTTTCCATCTGGGAAGGCATTTGCCTTCATCAGATGGAAAGTGTTTTGACCAACAACTTAAGTATTTCTTATAGCTATGCAGGGCATGCAAGCGAGCAAACACAAACAAGTGAAATGAAGAATACAATTGAAATTGTACAATATAATATTGTGGTGGTTCATCTTATAATTCAGTCTAGAACCAGACAGCATCTAAGACATGCAAAAATCTAAATGTTCTAGGGGGAGGCCCTTCGTGCGTCATTTTGTCCGCGTGCATTTTTCAGGGCAATCGCTATTGGGCTCAGGGCCATCTGTAAATTAGCTTAGATGGCCCACAGGGCCATCTCCCAAAACCCTTAATGTAGCACTGCTGGTGCTGCACAGACTGACTGCTGACACATTGTTGTATTGTTGAGTCATCATCTAGAACTAGTGGTGCACGATAATTATCGGTCCGATATTAGGAATTATGACGTCGTCCCGATAAACCCGATAAAAGTATTAATAGCCCCGATAATATACAATATATTTTTTGGGTAAAAAAAAAGAAAAAATACTGCGGTGTGGATTGGGATGAGGGGCGCTTGTTTTTCACTCGGCTCCTCCCGTTTTGCCAGTACTGTGGTATTAGTGGTTTAGGAAGAGGGGAGTTCTTCACAAATCCAGCGCTCCCTAACTCATGCCTGGGTGTGACGTAAATGGTGTGCGGCCGTGAAGCCAGGACAGTAAACAAACATGTCGTCGGTAGTATGGGACTATTTCAAAGTTAGATAGTTCGCTTGCTATATGTATTAAAGGTCCCATGTCATGGCCATTTCCACTGATCATAATTCCATTGTTGAGGTCTACTAGAATAGATTTATACTGTGCAATTTTCCAAACTCACATTGGTTTCGCATACAGCATCTCTGTAAAGTATGTGTATTCGCTCTCTCCACTAAACGGCTCGCTGCAGCTCTTGCCCCCCCCCTCCCTGTGAGCCCAGTGTGCTCCGATTGGTCGGGACGTTGTGAATCGCGCTAAGCTCCGTGGAGGTGTGATTTCCTTGTTTAGTGAAACACAGCCCAACTGTCTGTTATCAGCCTGCAGCCAGGGAGGAGAGATCAGCAGAGCTGCCTGCACTGAGTGTGTGAGGAAGTCCGTGGATTGGTCAATTTGGACCAATCAGCGGGGGCTTAACGTAACGGCTCCACGGATTGGTCCATTTCGTTCCGGGGATGACATGACATCATGATGTACCCGGAAGAATCAAATGGACAGTGAGTATCTCCAACGAGGCGTTTTGGGGAGGTATTTTCTGTGTTAGAGTTTTACTCCCTACAGGGTGCACTTTGAGGGTTTTGACTCTGCAGACCGTTTACATGCATAAAAACCTTCATAACACACAAGGGGACGGGTGATAACCGGAAAAGCATGACATGTGACCTTTAACAAATGCAATGCAGAAGTTCCACGAGGAGGGAAAAAGGCAACGAGTTATAATGCTAACAACCTGATCAGTCACCTGAAACATCGCCATCGCTACGATGGTGTGTTAACAGCGTACGAAGACGCCTGCGCTGCTAAACTAGAGGCGAATCCAAAGCCAGCTGCAAAGGCACCGGGGCTTTTACCTATCGACAAAGGCAAGAACTTTATTTGGGAAAATAAATATGTTCACTTTGAAGTCAAAACTGTTCTTGGCTTTGTTTTGTTCATCGTAGTAATGCTCATGTTATTTGCTCACTACTAGTCTTTTTTTTACCACCAGGTGTGCAAAAACTACAGTTACATTTAATATATATTATATTATCGGTCTTGAGAAGCAGGAAGTTATCGGTTTCAAAAAACCAATATCGTGCATCCCCATCTAGAACCCAACATGACTTTTCACTTCATAAGACTAGCATACTGAATTGGTTGGATTAGTTGTTCAGTACTTTTGAATATTAGATAAATAGCAGATATTGAATGGGTAGTTGGAAGTGTGTCCTGCATCATGGGACTTCTGGTTATTCAACATGTGTCCTGAGTGTGACCTATGGAGGGTGATGGGTACTTAGAGCAGGTTCTTCCTCAGAGGCTTTGGAAGGTTATTATGGGGTAGCTTTGGGATTATTGTGCGTGAACACGGCACTCTCTGAAGGAGTGCTTCTGTACTGAAACGAGGCAAACTACCTGAAGCATCCTTTGGTAGTGCAGAACACGAAACTGTTTGTATTGAAGGGCCATATTCCTACAGTGGAGGATGTGAAAAGAATCTGTAAAACAGCAACAGTTCAAACTATTTAGGATCCAACTGAAGGAATGATGAAAGTGAAATCCTTGCAGAGATGAGTGGGTCTGTTGTAGTGTGGGAATGAAAGCTCTCGGTGTGTTTGAACATGTTCTGGAAGGTCTGCACAAGCAGCTGTATTTCTATGCGCCTCATGAGAAAGGCTCTTCTGCTTGCAGTGAGTGTCGGCCTTGGAAATGGAGCTTTTACTGTTCATTAACACGACTGTTATTGTAACGTGTCAGCCTTAGCCCATCCTCGTTTTGTCGCCCATGCACCACGACACATCGGGATAGTGGACTGACTGGTCCCACTGCCTTTCAAGCAGATGCTAATCTGTTGTACATTGTGTGAAGGTTCTCTCTAAAGTCATATAGTGAGCGATTGTGCTGTCACTTTAGAAGGTGGTCAGATGAACCTTCGAGCATAAACCATTTCCCTTTTCTGACATGATGAATACAAGGTTTTAAATGTAGTTTGGTTCACCTGTGATGCTTCATAAATGCACTCCCTGTCTCCGCTGCAGGCCCCCCAGGACCTGCTGGAGCAGCACTACATCGACCTGAAGGAGAGGCCCTTCTTCCCCACCCTCATGAAGTACATGACCTCCGGCCCCGTGGTCGCCATGGTAAGAGATGCAGCACATCGGATCTGAAAGTCAGAAGTGTGTTGAGCAGCAGTATGAAGCAGATCTCATGCCTCCCTCTGCTCTGTCCAGGTGTGGGAGGGAAAGGGTGCCGTGAAGACCGGCAGGGTGATGCTGGGGGAGACCAACCCCGCTGACTCCAAGCCCGGAACCATCCGGGGAGACTTCTGCATCGACGTCAGCAAGTGAGTGCTTTACTTCAGGAGCCAGCAGATACATCAAGTTTCATACAAACCTGCTGCTCCTACAGAATGCAGCCATACATGATAGACAACATGGAACAATCCAAAGCATACATTGGTTCCTGACGATTACAAGAGTAGCAGCAATGATTGACGCATACATTGAAAAGGCGAGATGATACAATTATTCTAGATAACCTTGTGTGAAAGTTCCACAAACAGAAAGCATTGTGAGGCAAAAAGAAACCACATGACATCGAGTGAAAGTGATGTCACTGAACGACCCTTTGGGATATGAGCTGTTCTTTGGATTCCTTGTATTGCCGTCTTCTCATGTTTGCCCACCCCTCACAGGAACATCATCCACGGCAGCGACTCGGTGGACAGTGCCAACACAGAGATCGCTCTGTGGTTCAAGGAGGGCGACCTGTGCAGCTACTCCAGCTGTGCTGCCAGCTGGCTCTACTGAGTGCAACTCTACCTCCGCCCTGTAGCCACTCATCCCACACACACCATCATCACTATGCTGTACTGGGATACAAGTCTGAATTCATTCCATTAGAAACATTCCATCATTCCCTAGATATCCAGCTGCTGACCTGAAACTGTTGGTTCTGTTGACGGTGATCTGCTTTCCAATAAAATGCTCACAGTACAACGGCTCTTCATTCATTGGTCGGATTGCAGCACTAATGTACATATGATCCTCATGGGAGGGATTAGATTGTGATGCATCTCTAATATGTGTGTGTGTGTGTGTGTGCCGTTTTATAACCTCAGATTAGGGTCTATTTAAAATAACATGGTCTCTATGACGATGCCTATGGATGACGCATGCTTTCCCTCATATTGTTTTATGAAATGTGTGAAGTGGTCTCACGAAGGTCACAGCTGCTAGCTTCATATCTAGTCCCTCAGCCAGCATGAACAATGACGAGCCACACACTTGTAAGGTGGCTTTAGATCTTATTAGAAGCAGCACCAGTGTGAACACAGTTTGAGTGTACTGCTCTCAGAAGTCACAGCAACATGTCATTGAAGCATCCTTTGTCACAGTTCTTCACTAAGTCCTACGTACTTCACACCACTTGACATGACCAGAAGTGCTGCATTAGTCCAGGACCATCCTTAAGGACAGACGTGCAACTCGCTCCGTCTCTCTGGTTTGACTCTTTAGCTTTGAAGTTTATTCCTTAAACTATTTTAACAACATAATTTCAACACTTGATCTGCTGCAAAATGAAACTCGTGTAATGTTAACACTTGAAACGGGCAGACCTGGGTTCAGGTTCAGCAGGTCCTGAGGACTGGTTGTGAAACACGTCCTTACAGACTAGTTTATACAGGTTTATTCAAATTAATGAGTCTTTTAATGATAGCTTTTTATTCTGTATTTGTGTTCAATGTCTGAAATCTATCATAGCATCTTTAGAGCTTGGTGTTGGAAGTTATATTATTAAGTGTTGCAACACTCGGCTTTGAATCTGACCTGTAGATCTTTCAGTAAAGAGCTGCTGACACTCGGTCTCTTAGATCCACACTCACAGACCACTGGGAAGGACTGGAACCAACACATCCTCAAGTGGTTTCATGCACTTCAGTGTTCTTTATGGAGATGCCCTCCTCGTACATCAGAGAGATGCACATCGTCACCTTCTTAAACTAATGGCCTAAGTCATATCTGAACGTTTTACGAACTGAACCAAATATAGAATATATGATCTATATTAATTACTTCACACAAAAAGGTTATGACTATTGACGTACAAATAACACCGTCTGTCAATTGTGTAAAATAAGAGGATTAGATGATTTAGGCCATTTTACGAACATGTTGTGACTTAGGCAATCTGAAACCTGACTTAGGCCTTATTACTTCTGGAGTAAGTGACTTAGGCAAACAGTGCACTTCTCTTTCCCGCATTACTGTGGCAGACCATGGCTGGGTCAGCAACTAACAGTTTACAATGCTAGAGGAGCATACAGAGACTCAGAAGAGAGAGGGCCGTTTGGACGTTGTTGGCCCTTTAATTCAATATAGCAAAACTCAAAAGGTACCACTTAAATCTTAGCTAAATAAAACTAAAGGCAAGTAAATCAAACCCTGAGGAGGCATGTGCCTCTCCTCACTACTCCCTCCAGCTCTTCTTTGCTGTGTTTTTAATTGCAGCCAGCCCTTTTCCATTTAAAGGTCCCATGTCTTGGCCATTTCTACTGATCATAATTCCATTGTTGAGGTCTACTAGAATAGATTTACATTGTTCAATGTTCCAAACTCACACTGGTTTCTCACAGCATCTCTGCGTTTTGAAGACTGATAAATCCGAAATGGATGAACAAACTTTGCAGCCCAGTTTCCCAGCTTTGCAGTGTATCCACGGGTATGCCTCTTGTTTCCTCCGTCCATGCATCTGGGAAAGGTGAGCTTGAGCTAGCCAGGGGAACGTTGCTAGCGCAGCTAACGTGCACGTTAGCTAGCATTATCCACGTCTTTAGGCGGCTCTTCTGATGATGTAGTGCTAGTAGCAGCTTCACTTGTAGCTTCGGTGCTGCTCTTTCTTCTTGTGAATTATATTCTTTTTAGAAAATAAGTCAAGTAAAAAAATGTTGCCTGCCATTATAGAGCTTTTTCGTTAGTGTTCTTGAGGGAAAGAGCTGCCGCAAAATCGGCGGGCGGGTGTGTCACTGACACACCCGCAGCTGATGACGATGACGAATCATAATTCTTTAAGGAAATCGTTTTTATTTTGTATTATAATTACTGTGAAATGTATTATGTTGTTGTCATTATTACAACAAATACACACTTGCAACTGATAACACTGGCAATGATTTTATATTTATTAGACTATTAAAAAAAAGATCATGCTCCAAATAAGTGGGGGTACGGCGTACCCCCGCGTCCAACGCCCACTACATCACTGGTTACTGGTGTTGCTGCGTGGGGTCTGCGAGATACCACGGAACTCAGCCTGAGCACACGTGTGTGTGTGTGTGTGTGTGTGTGTGTGTGTGTGTGTGTGTGTGTGTGTGTGTGTGTGTGTGTGTGTGTGTGTGTGTGTGTGTGTGTGTGTGTGTGTGTGTGTGTGTGTGTGTGTGTGTGTGTGTGTGTGTGTGTGTGTGTGTGGCTCCACGGATTGGTCCATTTAAACCAGGGTAAGATTAGGTCACTGTACCCAGGAAGAAACAAATGGAAAAAGAGAAATTTCCAACGAGGCGTTCTGGGGCAGCACAGACAGGTCTTTTCTGTGTTAGAGTTGTACTCGCTACAGGGTGCACTTTGAGGGTTTGTGACTCTGCAGAGCGTCTACATGCAGAAAAAGCTACCGAACACAAGGGGACGGGTAAGAACAGGACCGCCGCCAGGGATTTTGGGCCCCATGAAAAGATATCACATTGGTTACTTACATTTTTTTTTCTTAATGTTATAAAATAGTTTGGGCCCCTGTCAGTCACGGGCCCCTAGAATCATCCTAACTTTTCACCCCCTTACGGCACCCCTGGGTAAGAACCGGAAAATCATGCCATGGGACCTTTAAATCAGTTTATCCCCTGAATGTTTCTCAGTCATCTTGATTACTGTGTGTGTGTGTGTGTGTGTGTGTGTGTGTGTGTGTGTGTGTGTGTGTGTGTGTGTGTGTGTGTGTGTGTGTGTGTGTGTGTGTGTGTGTGTGTGTGTGTGTGTGTGTGTGTGTGTGTGTGTGTGTGTGTGTGTAATTATGTGGAAAATTGTCAAAAAGCTGATGACACTCGAAGGGCATGACATGTTTCATGGACTGAAATGTCCTCTCCTTGATTGGCAGAGCGTCAGCTTCAGCAGTTGCAGCTGCCTGTTGATATTCCCGATGTAGTTGGGAGATGGTTGTGCCTGGGTGAAGGAACTTCTTGTCTTTGTAGGTCGCTGTGCTTCTGCAGTATGCGAATCAACAGTGGGCAGATCCTACAGCTTTGCATTGTTGCCACTCTGAGGTGGAGGTGTAGTTGGTGGGTCTGCCACTTGTTCGTCATGGTCGATGGTGTCTTTGTTCAGCCAGTGTCATGGTTCTTTCAGGGATACCAATGGCGCATTTCCACTGCAGCGGGTAGCCCCGTTTAAGCGTCCTGGATCGTCCTCAAGCGGCCAGGCCAGTTTTTGGTGGCATTTCCATATAGCCTAGTACCGGCTAGCGGGTACTTTTTCTCTCTTTTTCCGGCCCCATAAAATCGTGGTTCTATCAGACCAGGCCAGGGCTGTGACGTCAACACTCGACTGCTGATTGGTCAGAGAGAATCGTCACAAGATCGCGCGCGAGATCATCCCTCGCGTCACATATATATCAAGAAGCAAGCTTGCAGCATTTTGTAAACGGAGGAGCTACAAAAATGGCAACGTCGAAGAAAAGCACACCGTGGTCGACCGAGTAGGTGACGACGTTCCTACATCTCATTGGGGATGATAAAATCCAGCGGGAGCTCGACGGAACAACGCGAAATGTGAAAGTGTTCCAGGATGTCTCTGCACAGATGTCCGAGCGCGGATTTTCGAGGACTTTCCTGCGATGTAGGGAAAACGGAACGGCTTTACTGGAGTCCCTGCAAGGTACGCTCACTTCTAACAAAGAAGTCTATTTTATCCTTACATTAATGTTCGACAACCCATGCTTTTATGGAGCCCCAAAGAGCTACATAGCTAGCTAAGGCAGATAGCCTTAGCTAGAGCTATTGTTTGCTAACACCATATGTGCCATTGTTTACGTTCAGTTTTTCTTTTCTATAGTTGCTGTTGCTATTTAGTATTGTGCTGCAGTAGTTTGTGGAAGTAACAAGTCATGTTGCTGTTCTAGATGATTACATTGGGACTCGTGAGGAGGAACATTCCCGAACAACGGGTGATGGCAGTGTTCCGTCCACATCGTCAGTGAATCCAGAACGGACCCCAGCCGAAGAATCGACACCGACTCAACCACCAACACCGAGTGCCATCACGACACCGCAGCGTGTGGTTCTCGGTAAGAAATAGAAATGGCAAAACGACTGGAATTGTTTTTTTGTTTTTTTAAACCTTGGATCATCCATCGTCAGTAATTAAAATAAGCTATACCACTGTGTGGAAATGCTCTGTTACAAGTAAAGTCTTAGCTAGGAAGCAGCTAGTACAGTTGTGTGTGACATCCTATCATATACATATATTTATATTCATTATCAACAGGCTGGACATAATGTAATTCACTTTCACAATCATTGTAAACATCTAGGGCCAGAACTTTCTTTAGTTCACCTTACTGTTGTTCTGTTTATACATGTTATTCCTATATCCTTGTGTGACCTGTACCTGTCCTGTGTGTTTTCCTTATTGCTAATTATTATCTTATTGTCACCCAGGCAAGAGGAAACGAGGAGGAGAGGATCGGGCCCAGCAGGAACGGCACCATGACTGGGCAGCCGACGTGGCCCGTCTCCTCCCTGATACTTCAAAAAACCTTAATAGTTATTGTACATATTATATATTTTATCTAGTTAATTTTTAAATGCAACATTTGTACTTCCTTGTTTATTTATTTTCTTTAAAATGTTCATTTTATATTTACAATTCCATGTATATTTATGCTGGCTGCAATTCAGTTTTACATTTTTTATTTGTATTGTTTAATGGCATGCCTCTGATACAACATTTGTATTTTTATACTGCCATCAATAAAGTACTTCTTTGACTTATCTTATCTCTTGTTGATAATGAATGGCACCCAACAGAAACAAATCATAAACATACATGAATTTATAAAGCAATAACAAACACCATCAGTTAGGAAAAAGCCCCTTACTTTTAAGAGATTTAAAGCAAGACATTGAGTTTGCTAGCTTGAGGTCCTCTAAAACATTATTACATGTTTATTTTGTAATGGTATTAAGAATACATGATAAATACATGTAGAAATTGCTCAATTGTAATACCCTCGTTCTACTACACTCAAACAACACATTCCTTATATATTTTAAAGACCAAAAGAAACCTATAACCCATTCAAGCTTTTAACATGTCTAGAAGAAAGATTGAGGTTATATTTAATATATTATTTTATGTTGTGGATACTTTAGCCTCCATCCATGTTTACAATTGTCCACACTATTTTACACTTGCATTTATGAATATAGTTTTGCTGTGTTTTACACTTTAGTATTTATGTTTATAGTCAGCTTTGATATTCGCTTAATTGATTAGAAAGATTTTCTTTCCATGATCTGATATTTCCTCAAATGTTCTTCTTATGGGGCAGAACTTACTGGTGCTTGAATTTCAAATATTCAATTCAGATAATATTTGTTTAAAACATTTGACAAACACATGTATATGAAAAAAAAAAAGGATTTATTTATGTTCAATACAATGAATACAATACAATGCTTGCTGTGATCACTTTCCTGCTTGCTGTGACAACAAGCCACACACCAAGAAACAAGTAAACGATCGCTTCCACATCCTCCATTGTTGTGTGTGTTTTGTGACTTGTGTCGCATTGAAGATGACGCCACTGCAGTTTTACCCAGCGTCGCTCCGCCCAAAAAGCTGATCGCCCCGCCTACACTGCGTTGCTACCCCAGGTCCTAAAGTGTAATGGAAATGCGCCACGGCCTCGGCCGGCCAGCGAGGCAGCCCGAGGCCTGAGCGAGGACGCTTAGGGACGCTTAAACGGGGCTACCCCGTTGCAGTGGAAATGCGCCACAAGTGTAGAAGAAAAAAAGCTTTGCACACTTTAAGATTCGTTCCATCCTGAAGTTTCAGTTGGTAGGAAAATGATGAACTGCGTCTGGATCCCTCACCAACTTTCTTTCTTTCATGGCAACCTTTGCGACCAAAGTGGTGACGTATAACCGATGTTCTTCCCAGTTGTCCATTGACCACACTTTCTGAAATATCCACTGCCTCTGCTCTTCTGTAATGGATTGACAGTCTCGAGTCGTGACTCGTTGACAGAACTTCGAATTGCAGGGAAGGCCCATAGCCTTTGCAGCTATTTCTTTACCACCTTTGGCCTTGTATGCCATTCCTTTGAGATGTTTCTTCCTGGATTCATTTTGCTTCCATGTTTCTGGGCTGAGGTATTTATGTTGTTTCCTTTTGACCATATTGTTTTCATACATCCTCGAGATGAGGACCATAATGTTCTGAAGTTGCTGCCAGACTGTCTTCATTTTCAGGGACAGAGGACTCTTCAGAGGATGGATTGTAGTTTGGGTCAATGATAACATCATCATCATCTAAGTCTTCTTCATGGTGTGGACGGGTCTGCTTGGCATCTTCAGCAACACTCTCTTCTTCAATGAGAGTGTTTAAGTTATTGTCTGCTCCACCTGATACAGGGTCTTGGCCTGGTACATGCTGCTCCACCTGACACAGGGTCTTGGCCTGGTACATGCTGCTCCATCTGATACAGGGTCTTGGCCTGGTACATGCTGCTCCACCTGATACAGGGTCTTGGCCTGGTACATGCTGCTCCACCTGACACAGGGTCTTGGCCTGGTACATGCTGCTCCATCTGATACAGGGTCTTGGCCTGGGACATGCTGCTCCACCTGATACAGGGTCTTGGCCTGGTACATGCTGCTCCATCTGATACAGGGTCTTGGCCTGGGACATGCTGCTCCACCTGATACAGGGTCTTGGCCTGGTACATGCTGCTCCATCTGATACAGGGTCTTGGCCTGGGACATGCTGCTCCACCTGATACAGGGTCTTGGCCTGGTACATGCTGCTCCATCTGATACAGGGTCTTGGCCTGGGACATGCTGCTCCACCTGATACAGGGTCTTGGCCTGGTACATGCTGCTCCACCTGATACAGGGTCTTGGCCTGGGACATGCTGCTCCACCTGATACAGGGTCTTGGCCTGGTACATGCTGCTCCACCTGACACAGGGTCTTGGCCTGGTACATGCTGCTCCATCTGATACAGGGTCTTGGCCTGGGACATGCTGCTCCACCTGATACAGGGTCTTGGTCTGGTACATGCTGCTCCACCTGATACAGGGTCTTGGTCTGGTACATGCTGCTCCACCTGACACAGGGTCTTGGTCTGGTACATGCTGCTCCACCTGATACAGGGTCTTGGCCTGGTACATGCTGCTCCACCTGATACAGGGTCTTGGTCTGGTACATGCTGCTCCACCTGATACAGGGTCTTGGCCTGGGACATGCTGCTCCATCTGATACAGGGTCTTGGTCTGGTACATGCTGCTCCACCTGATACAGGGTCTTGGCCTGGGACATGCTGCTCCACCTGATACAGGGTCTTGGTCTGGTACATGCTGCTCCATCTGATACAGGGTCTTGGCCTGGTACATGCTGCTCCACCTGACTCAGGGTCTTGGCCTGGTACATGCTGCTCCACCTGACTCAGGGTCTTGGCCTGGGACATGCTGCTCCACCTGATACAGGGTCTTGGCCTGGTACATGCTGCTCCACCTGACTCAGGGTCTTGGCCTGGTACATGCTGCTCCACCTGACTCAGGGTCTTGGCCTGGTACATGCTGCTCCACCTGATACAGGGTCTTGGCCTGGTACATGCTGCTCCATCTGACTCAGGGTCTTGGCCTGGTACATGCTGCTCCACCTGACTCAGGGTCTTGGCCTGGTACATGCTGCTCCACCTGACTCAGGGTCTTGGCCTGGTACATGCTGCTCCACCTGATACAGGGTCTTGGCCTGGTACATGCTGCTCCATCTGACTCAGGGTCTTGGCCTGGTACATGCTGCTCCACCTGACTCAGGGTCTTGGCCTGGGACATGCTGCTCCATCTGATACAGGGTCTTGGCCTGGTACATGCTGCTCCACCTGATACAGGGTCTTGGCCTGGTACATGCTGCTCCACCTGACACAGGGTCTTGGCCTGGTACATGCTGCTCCATCTGATACAGGGTCTTGGCCTGGTACATGCTGCTCCATCTGATACAGGGTCTTGGCCTGGTACATGCTGCTCCACCTGACTCAGGGTCTTGGCCTGGTACATGCTGCTCCACCTGATACAGGGTCTTGGCCTGGTACATGCTGCTCCACCTGACTCAGGGTCTTGGCCTGGTACATGCTGCTCCATCTGATACAGGGTCTTGGCCTGGTACATGCTGCTCCATCTGATACAGGGTCTTGGCCTGGTACATGCTGCTCCATCTGATACAGGGTCTTGGCCTGGTACATGCTGCTCCACCTGATACAGGGTCTTGGCCTGGTACATGCTGCTCCACCTGATACAGGGTCTTGGCCTGGTACATGCTGCTCCACCTGATACAGGGTCTTGGCCTGGTAC
This sequence comes from Pseudochaenichthys georgianus, assembly GCF_902827115.2. NCBI lineage: Eukaryota > Metazoa > Chordata > Actinopteri > Perciformes > Channichthyidae > Pseudochaenichthys > Pseudochaenichthys georgianus. The sequence continues at coordinate 952,340 of NC_047525.1, read as the reverse complement.
ATGCTGCTCCACCTGATACAGGGTCTTGGCCTGGTACATGCTGCTCCACCTGATACAGGGTATTGGTCTGGTACATGCTGCTCCATCTGATACAGGGTCTTGGCCTGGTACATGCTGCTCCACCTGACTCAGGGTCTTGGCCTGGTACATGCTGCTCCACCTGATACAGGGTCTTGGCCTGGGACATGCTGCTCCACCTGATACAGGGTCTTGGCCTGGTACATGCTGCTCCACCTGACTCAGGGTCTTGGCCTGGTACATGCTGCTCCACCTGACACAGGGTCTTGGCCTGGTACATGCTGCTCCATCTGATACAGGGTCTTGGCCTGGTACATGCTGCTCCATCTGATACAGGGTCTTGGCCTGGTACATGCTGCTCCACCTGATACAGGGTCTTGGCCTGGTACATGCTGCTCCACCTGATACAGGGTCTTGGCCTGGTACATGCTGCTCCACCTGATACAGGGTATTGGCCTGGTACATGCTGCTCCACCTGATACAGGGTCTTGGCCTGGTACATGCTGCTCCACCTGATACAGGGTCTTGGCCTGGTACATGCTGCTCCACCTGATACAGGGTCTTGGCCTGGTACATGCTGCTCCACCTGATACAGGGTCTTGGCCTGGGACATGCTGCTCCACCTGATACAGGGTCTTGGTCTGGTACATGCTGCTCCACCTGACTCAGGGTCTTGGCCTGGTACATGCTGCTCCATCTGATACAGGGTCTTGGCCTGGTACATGCTGCTCCATCTGATACAGGGTCTTGGTCTGGTACATGCTGCTCCATCTGATACAGGGTCTTGGCCTGGGACATGCTGCTCCATCTGATACAGGGTCTTGGCCTGGGACATGCTGCTCCACCTGATACAGGGTCTTGGCCTGGGACATGCTGCTCCACCTGACACAGGGTCTTGGCCTGGGACATGCTGCTCCATCTGATACAGGGTCTTGGCCTGGGACATGCTGCTCCATCTGATACAGGGTCTTGGCCTGGTACATGCTGCTCCATCTGATACAGGGTCTTGGTCTGGTACATGCTGCTCCATCTGACTCAGGGTCTTGGCCTGGTACATGCTGCTCCACCTGATACAGGGTCTTGGCCTGGTACATGCTGCTCCATCTGATACAGGGTCTTGGTCTGGTACATGCTGCTCCACCTGATACAGGGTCTTGGCCTGGTACATGCTGCTCACCTGATACAGGGTATTGGCCTGGGACATGCTGCTCCACCTGATACAGGGTCTTGGCCTGGGACATGCTGCTCACCTGATACAGGGTATTGGCCTGGGACATGCTGCTCCACCTGATACAGGGTCTTGGCCTGGGACATGCTGCTCCACCTGATACAGGGTCTTGGCCTGGTACATGCTGCTCCACCTGATACAGGGTATTGGCCTGGGACATGCTGCTCCACCTGATACAGGGTCTTGGCCTGGGACATGCTGCTCCACCTGACTCAGGGTCTTGGCCTGGGACATGCTGCTCCACCTGATACAGGGTCTTGGCCTGGTACATGCTGCTCCACCTGATACAGGGTCTTGGCCTGGTACATGCTGCTCCATCTGATACAGGGTCTTGGTCTGGTACATGCTGCTCCACCTGACTCAGGGTCTTGGCCTGGTACATGCTGCTCCACCTGATACAGGGTCTTGGCCTGGTACATGCTGCTCCATCTGATACAGGGTCTTGGCCTGGTACATGCTGCTCCATCTGATACAGGGTCTTGGCCTGGGACATGCTGCTCCACCTGATACAGGGTCTTGGCCTGGTACATGCTGCTCCACCTGATACAGGGTCTTGGTCTGGTACATGCTGCTCCACCTGATACAGGGTATTGGCCTGGGACATGCTGCTCCACCTGATGCAGGGTATTGGCCTGGTACATGCTGCTCCACCTGATACAGGGTCTTGGCCTGGGACATGCTGCTCCACCTGATACAGGGTCTTGGCCTGGTACATGCTGCTCCACCTGACTCAGGGTCTTGGCCTGGTACATGCTGCTCCACCTGACTCAGGGTCTTGGCCTGGTACATGCTGCTCCATCTGATACAGGGTCTTGGCCTGGTACATGCTGCTCCATCTGATACAGGGTCTTGGCCTGGTACATGCTGCTCCATCTGATACAGGGTCTTGGTCTGGTACATGCTGCTCCATCTGACTCAGGGTCTTGGCCTGGTACATGCTGCTCCACCTGATACAGGGTCTTGGCCTGGTACATGCTGCTCCATCTGATACAGGGTCTTGGTCTGGTACATGCTGCTCCACCTGATACAGGGTCTTGGCCTGGTACATGCTGCTCACCTGATACAGGGTATTGGCCTGGGACATGCTGCTCCACCTGATACAGGGTCTTGGCCTGGGACATGCTGCTCACCTGATACAGGGTATTGGCCTGGGACATGCTGCTCCACCTGATACAGGGTCTTGGCCTGGGACATGCTGCTCCACCTGATACAGGGTCTTGGCCTGGTACATGCTGCTCCACCTGATACAGGGTATTGGCCTGGGACATGCTGCTCCACCTGATACAGGGTCTTGGCCTGGGACATGCTGCTCCACCTGATACAGGGTATTGGCCTGGGACATGCTGCTCCACCTGACTCAGGGTCTTGGCCTGGGACATGCTGCTCCACCTGATACAGGGTCTTGGCCTGGTACATGCTGCTCCACCTGATACAGGGTCTTGGCCTGGTACATGCTGCTCCACCTGATACAGGGTCTTGGCCTGGTACATGCTGCTCCACCTGACTCAGGGTCTTGGCCTGGTACATGCTGCTCCACCTGATACAGGGTCTTGGCCTGGTACATGCTGCTCCATCTGATACAGGGTCTTGGCCTGGTACATGCTGCTCCATCTGATACAGGGTCTTGGCCTGGGACATGCTGCTCCACCTGATACAGGGTCTTGGCCTGGTACATGCTGCTCCACCTGATACAGGGTCTTGGTCTGGTACATGCTGCTCCACCTGATACAGGGTATTGGCCTGGGACATGCTGCTCCACCTGATGCAGGGTATTGGCCTGGTACATGCTGCTCCACCTGATACAGGGTCTTGGCCTGGGACATGCTGCTCCACCTGATACAGGGTCTTGGCCTGGTACATGCTGCTCCACCTGATACAGGGTATTGGCCTGGGACATGCTGCTCCACCTGATACAGGGTATTGGCCTGGTACATGCTGCTCCACCTGATACAGGGTCTTGGCCTGGGACATGCTGCTCCACCTGATACAGGGTCTTGGCCTGGTACATGCTGCTCCATCTCTTTAACAACGGTCTCATTGTCATTGGATGATTCCTGATCGGTGTCTGAAAAGTCAAGTGCATCTCCTATCTATCAATCAATCAATCAATCAATCAATCAATCAATCAATCAATCAATCAATCAATCAATGTTTATTTATAGCCCAATATCACAAATGTTACATTTGTCTCAGTGGTCTTCACAGTGTGTACAGAATATCAGTATGACAATACGACACCCTCTGTCCTCAGACCCTCTGTCCTCAGACCCTCTGTCCTCAGACCCTCTGTCCTTAGCCCCTCTGTCCTCAGACCCTCTGTCCTCAGACCCTCTGTCCTCAGACCCTCTGTCCTTAGACCCTCTGTCCTCAGACCCTCTGTCCTCAGACCCTCTGTCCTTAGACCCTCTGTCCTTAGACCCTCTGTCCTTAGCCCCTCTGTCCTAAGACCCTCACATCGTACAAGGAAAAACCAAAGAGGAGTAGGCGTACGGTCACAACTGTGATCATTATGAAACAATGTTTTGTAATTGCACTGTGGTCCTATGTATTAATACATTAAATCTATTTTGATGAATATCATTTGGCCTAATTCAATAAAAAAACATGTAATCTTTCCTAATAAGATGGAAATGTAATGTGGAAAAATTAGACAATAATACAATATTAAGAATTGAAACAGACAAACGCAAAATGTACTTTTCCTAATTCATAATTATGCAGTCATTGTAACCGTTACTTTTGAAAGGTTAGATTAGTCTTTATTGTCCCAGAAGGGAATGTGTGCATGCTTCATGGAGCTACAGTAGCTACGTTAGCTACAGTAGCTACGTTAGCTACAGTAACTATAGTACCTACAGTATAGCTTCGGTAGCTACAGTAACTATACATTGTGAAAGAAAAAGACTAAACAACACTACACAACATTTATAGCCTAGCCTATAGTATAGTAAACATCACTTACCAACAGGGGACAAGCCCTGAACCATGAAAATAACTTAATTTATCTGTTAGTTTTTTCTTTTTCTTGAAGCAGCCATTTTGTAAAGCTTGTAAAATGGCCTAAGTCACAAGACAATGTGACTTAAGCCATTATCTTTTTTAAATATATGGCCTAAGTCACACTCTTGACATAGGCCATTATACTATCAGGGTAGGAACAGCACTATCCTTTCAATAAGGATGTAGGCAATTTTACCAGAGGTGGCCAGCATCAAGAAGAGATGATTTAGGCAACAAAAAAAATGTTGTCCAAAATATGACTTAGGCCATTAGTTTAAGAAGGTGACGACATGAAACATGTGCTGTACCGGTCCAGGTCGTCTCATCTCCACTATGCTTTTATAATGACATATAACCCTCTATGGCATGACTTTTTATTTTGGGAGGAATAAAATGTTTCACCATGTGTCTTAGCAGCTTAGGGGTCCCTGATATTATATCCATTATAACATGTGACCCCCCCTCACCCCTCAACCAGGGGTTGGTTTGTTTCCTCAGGGCAACCATGTGCTACGAGGGGAAACACCAAGGATTTCTACAATTCAGAAGCAATAGAAAAAACAACTATATGAATTCAAAAGGTTTTCTGTGTGTGTGTGTGTGTGTGTGTGTGTGTGTGTGTGTGTGTGTGTGTGTGTGTGTGTGTGTGTGTGTGTGTGTGTGTGTGTGCCTAACCCTATGTTGACCTTCACTGTCCTCACTGTCAGACGGAATAGCCCTAACAGCCTGATCGTGTCCCTTCTGCCCTGTGAAGCTGACCGCTGAGCGGCCCGACCAAGCAAGGAGGCAGAGGCAGAGGCAGAGAATTCAAATATAACCCGGTGTGGGCATTTATTCATCGCTGTGGTTCAGGATACACCGCCTCACTGTTGCTGCCCAGGTGAACACAGTCACCAGCCACAAGGATCTCACCCACACTACCAGCCTCCACCACGCAGGAAACAGAGCCTAGATACACACCCACTAATCAGCAATTAGACACAGGTGAGGGGGGGAGGAGACAACACAGGGCACCAGGTGAACATAATCAGGAGTAACAGAAAGAACGGGAGGGGGAACACTTTTCAAAATAAAAGACATGTGCAATATACAAGGCCCGAAGCCGTTAGTCCAGTGACGAAGTTACCTTCGTCACATGCCCATAACAGCTGTTGGGTCCATGTCCTGTAGATATCAGTAGATGTAAAACATTGATCAGGTTCATCGTGTTGCAGCTGAGCACATGAGCACACTTTACAGCTGAGCACATGAGCACACTTGTTTGATATTGCCTGGAAAAAAGTGGTCAAGTGGCACAGTGTTGCCCTGAGGCAACGAACAACAAAACATAGTTTTAGCTCATTAATAAATACATAATAAGTCTTTAAACAATCAAATATACTTCTTTACGTATTCATGCACATGCATGTATTTTTTATTTTAAGTTGTGTACATTTCTAATATGTTAAAAAGTGAAATGTATCTTACCAAGTGGTGGCCCTGAGTCCCCTGCAGCTTTGCTTGCAGAAAGGACTGCTCCACCCCCAGACTAAATGCCACACCCATATAATTCCCTCATTTTATTGGACACCAGCATGTCAGGTGACATTGTGTATATTTAAAAATATATATATATTTTGAGGGCCAGTGTGAGGTAGAAGAAAGTGGTTTGTTGCCTGAGGGCAACAGTATGGTGTCGAGCAGGGGTGTCAAACTGAATTTCATCGCGGGCCACATTAGCATTATGGTTGCACTCAAAGGGCCAGTTGTAATTATATAAATATACATATATAAATATATATAAAATAATGCATTATATTACATTATTGCCTCTGCATTGGATTATTATCGGATAGGGTAATAACTTCGTAATTAACTACGTCTGAAAGCAGAAGTCCAGGGCAAATAATTGCAAGTCTCTTTAGTGCAGCTGCCCACTGCTCCTAGAACTAGACTCCTGGTACTAGGATGGGTTAGAAGCAGAGAACACATGTCACTGTGTGTGACTATTAAAGAGGGTTTCATCAAACAAGCTGTTCAGAGGGAACACTCTGCTGTATCGATTCTGTTTTCTATCAAGCGTCCTTCTGACTGCAGATCAGTTCAGTGTTCCTGTAAAAGTTATAGTCTGTGTGATCACTCTTTATTTCGGTTTGAGTTAAAAGTTATAAAATATCAACAATCAAACTCAGATAAAGTGTGGACAGACATGTTCAAGCTCGTGTGATCATTACCAGATTACTGAACCAAATCCGGATGAAGGACGGCGAACTGTTCCAGGATCAGTGAAGGAGCTCCGTACGCTGAGGTGGGAGAAGTACTCAGGTCCTGTACTCAGGTAAAAGTAGAAGTACTCAGATCTTGTACTTGAGTAAAAGTAGAAGTACCAGAGTGTAGGAATACTCTGTTACAGTAAAATCTTGCATTCAAATTGTTCCTCAAGTAAAAGTAGAAAAGTATTCTCATCAGAATATAGTGAAAGTAGCGACAGTAAAAGTAGTCATTGTGCAGATTGGTCCATTTCAGAATAATATATGATATGTTTTATAATGATTGATCATGAAAGTGTTCTCAAAGCTGGTGAAGGTGCAGCTAGTCTGAAGTACTTTGTAGACTGCAGGGTAGCTGGTGGAGGTGCAGCTAGTCTGAAGTACTTTGTAGACTGCAGGGTAGCTGGTGGATTTACTCCAGGTGGAACTAAAGCTGATTTAACACTTGATTATATTTCACATCATTCATCCACATCTGTGAATAACTAAAGGTATTAAATACATGTAGTGGAGTAGAAGTACAAGTATCTCAAATGTTACTCCAAGTAAAGTACTTGAGTAAATGTACTGAGTTACTTACCACTCTGTCCAGATGACAGCGTGTCTCACAGAATGAACTCTGACACACTGTTGGAAGTCATAAGCCTTTTATTCAGTGTAAAAGTCAAATCTTACAAAAATCACCAGATAAACTTTCACAGCCATGCGGAAACATTTTGTAAACAAAGAAGCCATCCATCAAAACCGATAACATGATCCAACATTTGGCTTTATTTACAAAGTCTATCAAAGCTCCATCACAGCACGAAGTGACCATATGAAAGGAAAAAATGGTATACACTATCAAAAAGATGTACAAACTTTAAACTGCAATCTAATAATGTACCACGGGGGTCAGTGTTAATATCAATAGATTTATAATTATTAACATAGATCTTTTTTTTTTCATTTGTATCCAAAATATATTTTCACCATAACCCTCTCAACTCACAATTATTTTCAGACAATAGTAATCGCAATACATTAAGTCATTTTTATCAAATATATATATATATATATATATATATAGCACCACGATATAATGGTTTAATATAATTGGGGGAGGGGGGGCTATCACTTACAAAAGACCCGTGTTAGTATCCAAGAAAAAAACAATTATATAACCACAGCCCGCTCCTCACACGTCTCTTTGGAAGCCCCTCACCACCAGGGGAAGAATCACAACTAGCATTAGCCAGTTAGCATGTAATGATGTCGTTTTTCATGAGATGTGGCCCTAACCTAAATTCCAAAATGATAAAAGTGGGTCAACGAGACTAAATACTTCATCAAAATTATGAGATGGTCAAAATGGCCAAGATGTACGATGTAAAGTAAAGGTTAAGGTTAGGTTTTTTTCTTTTTAAAGGGTCAAAATTACGAAAATTGAAAAACTTAACAATTGTGGTCCGTGGACACCAAGAAAACTGCGTATTTGGTACTCAAAATAATATGCAAAGTATGTATGAGCCTAAATGTTGCCTTGGTAACACATTTTTAATTGGAATCTCATCATTTTAAATGTCTTTAAATCTTTTTTTCCCTTTCATTTCTCGGTGGAAAGGGGCTTCATCTGATCAGGGTCTTGGCCTGGGACATGCTGCTCCACCTGATACAGGGTCTTGGCCTGGTACATGCTGCTCCATCTGATACAGGGTCTTGGCCTGGGACATGCTGCTCCACCTGATACAGGGTCTTGGCCTGGTACATGGCTCCATCTGATACAGGGTCTTGGCCTGGACATGCTCCACCTGATACAGGGTCTTGGCCTGGTACATGCTGCTCCACCTGATACAGGGTCTTGGCCTGGGACATGCTGCTCCACCTGATACAGGGTCTTGGCCTGGTACATGCTGCTCCACCTGACCAGGGTCTTGCCTGGTACATGCTGCTCCATCTGAATACAGGGTCTTGGCCTGGGACATGCTGCTCCACCTGACTACAGGGTCTTGGTCTGGTACATGCTGCTCCACCTGACACAGGGTCGTGGTCTGGTACATGCTGCTCCACTGATACAGGGTCTTGGCCCTGGTACATATGCTGCTTCTCACCTGGAATACAGGGTCTTGGTCTGGTACATGCTGCTCCACCTGATACAGGGTCTTGGCCTGGGACATGCTGCTCCATCTGATACAGGGTCTTGGCTGGTACATGCTGCTCCACCTGATACAGGGTCTTGGCCTGGGACATGCTGCTCCACCTGACAGGGTCTTGGTCTGGTACATGCTGCTCCATCTGATCAGGTCTTGGCCTGGTACATGCTGCTCCACCTGACTCAGGGTCTTGGCCTGGTACATGCTGCACCACCTGATACAGGGTCTTGGCTGGTACATGCTGCTCCACCTGACTCAGGGTCTTGGCCTGGTACATGCTGCTCCACCTGACTCAGGGTCTTGGCCTGGGACATGCTGCTCCATCTGATACAGGGTCTTGGCCTGGTACATGCTGCTCCACCTGATACAGGGTCTTGGCCTGGTACATGCTGCTCCACCTGACTCAGGGTCTTGGCCTGGTACATGCTGCTCCACCTGATACAGGGTCTTGGCCTGGTACATGCTGCTCCATCTGATACAGGGTCTTGGCCTGGTACATGCTGCTCCACCTGACTCAGGGTCTTGGCCTGGTACATGCTGCTCCACCTGATACAGGGTCTTGGCCTGGTACATGCTGCTCCACCTGACTCAGGGTCTTGGCCTGGTACATGCTGCTCCATCTGATACAGGGTCTTGGCCTGGTACATGCTGCTCCACCTGATACAGGGTCTTGGCCTGGTACATGCTGCTCCACCTGATACAGGGTCTTGGCCTGGTACATGCTGCTCCACCTGATCAGGGTCTTGGCCTGGTACATGCTGCTCCATCTGATACAGGGTCTTGGCCTGGTACATGCTGCTCCACCTGACAGGGTCTTGGCCTGGTACATGCTGCTCCACCTGATACAGGGTCTTGGCCTGGTACATGCTGCTCCACCTGACACAGGGTCTTGGCCTGGTACATGCTGCTCCATCTGATACAGGGTCTTGGCCTGGTACATGCTGCTCCATCTGATACAGGGTCTTGGCCTGGTACATGCTGCTCCATCTGATACAGGGTCTTGGCCTGGTACATGCTGCTCCACCTGATACAGGGTCTTGGCCTGGTACATGCTGCTCCACCTGATACAGGGTCTTGCCTGGTACATTCTGCTCCACCTGATACAGGGTCTTGGCCTGGTACATGCTGCTCCACCTGATACAGGGTCTTGGCCTGGTACATGCTGCTCCACCTGATACAGGGTATTGGTCTGGTACATGCTGCTCCATCTGATACAGGGCTTGGCCTGGTACATGCTGCTCCACCTGACTCAGGGTCTTGGCCTGGTACATGCGCTTCCACCTGATACAGGGTCTTGGCCTGGGACCATGCTGCTCCACCTGATACAGGGTCTTGGCCTGGTACATGCGCTCCACCTGACTCAGGGTCTTGGCCTGGTACATGCTGCTCCACCTGACACAGGTCTTTGGCCTGGTACATGCTGCTCCATCTGATTACAGGGTCTTGGCCTGGTACATGCTGCTCCATCTGATACAGGGTCTTGGCCTGGTACATGCTGCTCCACCTGATACAGGGTCTTGGCCTGGTACATGCTGCTCCACCTGATACAGGGTCTTGGCCTGGTACATGCTGCTCCACCTGATACAGGGTATTGGCCTGGTACATGCTGCTCCACCTGATACAGGGTCTTGGCCTGGTACATGCTGCTCCACCTGATACAGGGTCTTGGCCTGGTACATGCTGCTCCACCTGATACAGGGTCTTGGCCTGGTACATGCTGCTCCACCTGATACAGGGTCTTGGCCTGGGACATGCTGCTCCACCTGATACAGGGTCTTGGTCTGGTACATGCTGCTCCACCTGACTCAGGGTCTTGGCCTGGTACATGCTGCTCCATCTGATACAGGGGCTTGGCCTGGTACATGCTGCTCCATCTGATACAGGGTCTTGGTCTGGTACATGCTGCTCCATCTGATACAGGGTCTTGGCCTGGGACATGCTGCTCCATCTGATACAGGGTCTTGGCCTGGGACATGCTGCTCCACCTGATACAGGGTCTTGGCCTGGGACATGCTGCTCCACCTGACACAGGGTCTTGGCCTGGTACATGCTGCTCCATCTGATACAGGGTCTTGGCTGGGACATGCTGCTCCATCTGATACAGGGTCTTGGCCTGGTACATGCTGCTCCATCTGATACAGGGTCTTGGTCTGGTACATGCTGCTCCATCTGACTCAGGGTCTTGGCCTGGTACATGCTGCTCCACCTGATACAGGGTCTTGGCCTGGTACATGCTGCTCCATCTGATACAGGGTCTTGGTCTGGTACATGCTGCTCCACCTGATACAGGGTCTTGGCCTGGTACAATGCTGCTCCACCTGATACAGGGTATTGGGCCTGGGACATGCTGCTCCACCTGATACAGGGTCTTGGCCTTGGGACATGCTGCTCCACCTGATACAGGGTCTTGGCCTGGGACATGCTGCTCCACCTGATACAGGGTCTTGGCCTGGGACATGCTGCTCCACCTGATACAGGGTCTTGGCCTGGTACATGCTGCTCCACCTGATACAGGGTATTGGCCTGGGACATGCTGCTCCACCTGATACAGGGTCTTGGCCTGGGACATGCCTGCTCCACCTGACTCAGGGTCTTGGCCTGGGACATGCTGCTCCACCTGATACAGGGTCTTGGCCTGGTACATGCTGCTCCACCTGATACAGGGTCTTGGCCTGGTACATGCTGCTCCATCTGATACAGGGTCTTGGTCTGGTACATGCTGCTCCACCTGACTCAGGGTCTTGGCCTGGTACATGCTGCTCCACCTGATACAGGGTCTTGGCCTGGTACATGCTGCTCCATCTGATACAGGGTCTTGGCCTGGTACATGCTGCTCCATCTGATACAGGGTCTTGGCCTGGGACATGCTGCTCCACCTGATACAGGGTCTTGGCCTGGTACATGCTGCTCCACCTGATACAGGGTCTTGGTCTGGTACATGCTGCTCCACCTGATACAGGGTATTGGCCTGGGACATGCTGCTCCACCTGATGCAGGGTATTGGCCTGGTACATGCTGCTCCACCTGATACAGGGTCTTGGCCTGGGACATGCTGCTCCACCTGATACAGGGTCTTGGCCTGGTACAATGCTGCTCCACCTGACTCAGGGTCTTGGCCTGGTACATGCTGCTCCACCTGACTCAGGGTCTTGGCCTGGTACATGCTGCTCCATCTGATACAGGGTCTGGGCCTGGTACATGCTGCTTCCATCTGATACAGGGTCTGGCCTGGTACATGCTGCTCCATCTGATACAGGGTCTTTGGTTCTGGTACATGCTGCTCCATCTGACTCAGGGTCTTGGGCCTGGTACATGCTGCTGCCACCTGATACAGGGTCTTGGCCTGGTACATGCTGCTCCATCTGATAAGGGTCTTGGTCTGGTACATGCTGCTCCACCTGATACAGGGTCTTGGCCTGGTACATGCTGCTCACCTGATACAGGTTATTGGCCTGGGACATGCTGCTCCACCTGATACAGGGTCTTGGCCTGGGACATGCTGCCTCACCTGATACAGGGTATTGGCCTGGGACATGCTGCTCCACCTGATACAGGGTCTTGGCCTGGGACACTGCTGCTCCACTGATACAGGGTCTTGGCTGGTACATGCTGCTCCACCTGATACAGGTATTGGCCTGGGACATGCTGCTCCACCTGATACAGGGTCTTGGCCTGGGACATGCTGCTCCACCTGATACAGGGTATTGGCCTGGGACATGCTGCTCCACCTGACTCAGGGTCTTGGCCTGGGACATGCTGCATCCACCTGATACAGGGTCTTGGCCTGTACATGCTGCTCCACCTGATACCGGGTCTTGGCCTGGTACATGCTGCTCCACCTGATACAGGGTCTTGGCCTGGTACATGCTGCTCACCTGACTCAGGGTCTTGGCCTGGTACATGCTGCTCCACCTGATACAGGGTCTTGGCCTGGTACATGCTGCTCCATCTGATACAGGGTCTTGGCCTGGTACATGCTGCTCCATCTGATACAGGGTCTTGGCCTGGGACATGCTGCTCCACCTGATACAGGGTCTTGGCCTGGTACATGCTGCTCCACCTGATACAGGGTATTGGCCTGGGACATGCTGCTCCCACCTGATGCAGGGTATTGGCCTGGTACATGCTGCTCCACCTGATACAGGGTCTTGGCCTGGGACATGCCTGCTCCACCTGATACAGGGTCTTGGCCTGGTACATGCTGCTCCACCTGATACAGGGTATTGGCCTGGGACATGCTGCTCCACCTGATACAGGGTCTTGGCCTGGTACATGCTGCTCCACCTGATACAGGGTCTTGGCCTGGGACATGCTGCTCCACCTGATACAGGGTCTTGGCCTGGTACATGCTGCTCCATCTCTTTAACAACGGTCTCATTGTCATTGGATGATTCCTGATCGGTGTCTGAAAAGTCAAGTGCCATCTCCTATCTATTCATCAATCAATCAATCAATCAATCAATCAATCAATCAATCAATCAATCAATGTTTATTTATAGCCCAATATCACAAATGTTACATTTGTCTCAGTGGTCTTCACAGTGTGTACAGAATATCAGTATGACAATACGACACCCTCTGTCCTCAGACCCTCTGTCCTCAGACCCCTCTGTCCTCAGACCCTCTGTCCTTAGCCCCCTCTGTCCTCAGACCCTCTGTCCTCAGACCCTCTGTCCTCAGACCCTCTGTCCTTAGACCCTCTGTCCTCAGACCCTATGTCCTCAGACCCTCTGTCCTTAGACCCTCTGTCCTTAGACCCTCTGTCCTTAGCCCCTCTGTCCTAAGACCCTCACATCGTACAAGGAAAACCAAAGAGGAGTAGGCGTACGGTCACAACTGTGATCATTATGAAACAATGTTTTGTAATTGCACTGTGGTCCTATGTATTAATACATTAAATCTATTTTGATGAATATCATTTGGCCTAATTCAATAAAAAAACATGTAATCTTTCCTAATAAGATGGAAATGTAATGTGGAAAAAATTAGACAATAATACAATATTAAGAATTGAAACAGACAAACGCAAAATGTACTTTTCCTAATTCATAATTATGCAGTCATTGTAACCGTTACTTTTGAAAGGTTAGATTAGTCTTTATTGTCCCAGAAGGGAATGTGTGCATGCTTCATGGAGCTACAGTAGCTACGTTAGCTACAGTAGCTACGTTAGCTACAGTAACTATAGTACCTACAGTATAGCTTCGGTAGCTACAGTAACTATACATTGTGAAAGAAAAAGACTAAACAACACTACACAACATTTATAGCCTAGCCTATAGTATAGTAAACATCACCTTACCAACAGGGGACAAGCCCTGAACCATGAAAATAACTTAATTTATCTGTTAGTTTTTTTCTTTTTCTTGAAGCAGCCATTTTTGTAAAGCTTGTAAAATGGCCTAAGTCACAAGACAATGTGACTTAAGCAATTATCTTTTTTAAATATATTGCCTAAGTCACACTCTTGACATAGGCCATTATACTATCAGGGTAGGGACAGCACTATCCTTTCAATAAGGATGTAGGCAATTTTACCAGAGGTGGCCAGCATCAAGAAGAGATGATTTAGGCAACAAAAAAAATGTTGTCCAAAATATGACTTAGGCCATTAGTTTAAGAAGGTGACGACATGAAACATGTGCTGTACCGGTCCAGGTCGTCTCATCTCCACTATGCTTTTATAATGACATATAACCCTCTATGGCATGACTTTTTATTTTGGGAGGAATAAAATGTTTCACCATGTGTCTTAGCAGCTTAGGGGTCCCTGATATTATATCCATTATAACATGTGACCCCCCCTCACCCCTCAACCAGGGGTTGGTTTGTTTTCCTCAGGGCAACAATGTGCTACGAGGGGAAACACCAAGGATTTCTACAATTCAGAAGCAATAGAAAAAACAACTATATGAATTCAAAAGGTTTTCTGTGTGTGTGTGTGTGTGTGTGTGTGTGTGTGTGTGTGTGTGTGTGTGTGTGTGTGTGTGTGTGTGTGTGTGTGTGTGTGTGTGCCTAACCCTATGTTGACCTTCACTGTCCTCACTGTCAGACGGAATAGCCCTAACAGCCTGATCGTGTCCCTTCTGCCCTGTGAAGCTGACCGCTGAGCGGCCCCGACCAAGCAAGGAGGCAGAGGCAGAGGCAGAGAATTAAAATATAACCCGGTGGGGGCAGTTATTCATCGCTGTGGTTCAGGATACACGGCCTCAATGTTGCTGCAGGTGAACACAGTCACCAGCCACACGGATCTCACCCACACTACCAGCCTCCACCAAGCAGGAAGCACAGAGCCTACATACACACCCACTAATCAGCAATTAGACACAGGTGAGGGGGGGAGGAGACAACACAGGGCACCAGGTGAACATAATCAGGAGTAACAGAAAGAACGGGAGGGGGAACACTTTTCAAAATAAAAGACATGTGCAATATACAAGGCCCGAAGCCGTTAGTCCAGTGACGAAGTTACCTTCGTCACATGCCCATAACAGCTGTTGGGTCCATGTCCTGTAGATATCAGTAGATGTAAAACATTGATCAGGTTCATCGTGTTGCAGCTGAGCACATGAGCACACTTTACAGCTGAGCACATGAGCACACTTGTTTGATATTGCCTGGAAAAAAGTGGTCAAGTGGCACAGTGTTGCCCTGAGGCAACGAACAACAAAACATAGTTTTAGCTCATTAATAAATACATAATAAGTCTTTAAACAATCAAATATACTTCTTTACGTATTCATGCACATGCATGTATTTTTTATTTTAAGTTGTGTACATTTCTAATATGTTAAAAAGTGAAATGTATCTTACCAAGTGGTGGCCCTGAGTCCCCTGCAGCTTTGCTTGCAGAAAGGACTGCTCCACCCCCAGACTAAATGCCACACCCATATAATTCCCTCATTTTATTGGACACCAGCATGTCAGGTGACATTGTGTATATTTAAAAATATATATATATTTTGAGGGCCAGTGTGAGGTAGAAGAAAGTGGTTTGTTGCCTGAGGGCAACAGTATGGTGTCGAGCAGGGGTGTCAAACTGAATTTCATCGCGGGCCACATTAGCATTATGGTTGCACTCAAAGGGCCAGTTGTAATTATATAAATATACATATATAAATATATATAAAATAATGCATTATATTACATTATTGCCTCTGCATTGGATTATTATCGGATAGGGTAATAACTTCGTAATTAACTACGTCTGAAAGCAGAAGTCCAGGGCAAATAATTGCAAGTCTCTTTAGTGCAGCTGCCCACTGCTCCTAGAACTAGACTCCTGGTACTAGGATGGGTTAGAAGCAGAGAACACATGTCACTGTGTGTGACTATTAAAGAGGGTTTCATCAAACAAGCTGTTCAGAGGGAACACTCTGCTGTATCGATTCTGTTTTCTATCAAGCGTCCTTCTGACTGCAGATCAGTTCAGTGTTCCTGTAAAAGTATAGTCTGTGTGATCACTCTTTATTTCGGTTGAGTTAAAAGTTATAAAATATCAACAATCAAACTCAGATAAAGTGTGGACAGACATGTTCAAGCTCTGTGTGATCATTACCAGATTACTGAACCAAATCCGGATGAAGGACGGCGAACTGTTCCAGGATCAGTGAAGGAGCTCCGTACGCTGAGGTGGGAGAAGTACTCAGGTCCTGTACTCAGGTAAAAGTAGAAGTACTCAGATCTTGTACTTGAGTAAAAGTAGAAGTACCAGAGTGTAGGAATACTCTGTTACAGTAAAAATCTTGCATTCAAATTGTTCCTCAAGTAAAAGTAGAAAAGTATTCTCATCAGAATATAGTGAAAGTAGCGACAGTAAAAGTAGTCATTGTGCAGATTGGTCCATTTCAGAATAATATATGATATGTTTTATAATGATTGATCATGAAAGTGTTCTCAAAGCTGGTGAAGGTGCAGCTAGTCTGAAGTACTTTGTAGACTGCAGGGTAGCTGGTGGAGGTGCAGCTAGTCTGAAGTACTTTGTAGACTGCAGGGTAGCTGGTGGATTTACTCCAGGTGGAACTAAAGTCTGATTTAACACTTGATTATATTTCACATCATTCATCCACATCTGTGAATAACTAAAGGTATTAAATACATGTAGTGGAGTAGAAGTACAAGTATCTCAAAATGTTACTCAAGTAAAGTACTTGAGTAAATGTACTGAGTTACTTACCACTCTGTCCAGATGACAGCGTGTCTCACAGAATGAACTCTGACACACTGTTGGAAGTCATAAGCCTTTTTATTCAGTGTAAAAGTCAAATCTTACAAAAATCACCAGATAAACTTTCACAGCCATGCGGAAACATTTTGTAAACAAAGAAGCCATCCATCAAAACCGATAACATGATCCAACATTTGGCTTTATTTACAAAGTCTATCAAAGCTCCATCACAGCACGAAGTGACCATATGAAAGGAAAAAATGGTATACACTATCAAAAAGATGTACAAACTTTAAACTGCAATCTAATAATGTACCACGGGGGTCAGTGTTAATATCAATAGATTTATAATTATTAACATAGATCTTTTTTTTTTTCATTTGTATCCAAAATATATTTTCACCATAACCCTCTCAACTCACAATTATTTTCAGACAATAGTAATCGCAATACATTAAGTCATTTTTATCAAATATATATATATATATATATATATATATAGCACCACGATATAATGGTTTAATATAATTGGGGGAGGGGGGGCTATCACTTACAAAAGACCCGTGTTAGTATCCAAGAAAAAAAACAATTATATAACCACAGCCCGCTCCTCACACGTCTCTTTGGAAGCCCCTCACCACCAGGGGAAGAATCACAACTAGCATTAGCCAGTTAGCATGTAATGATGTCGTTTTTCATGAGATGTGGCCCTAACCTAAATTCCAAAATGATAAAAGTGGGTCAACGAGACTAAATACTTCATCAAAATTATGAGATGGTCAAAATGGCCAAGATGTACGATGTAAAGTAAAGGTTAAGGTTAGGTTTTTTTCTTTTTAAAGGGTCAAAATTACGAAAATTGAAAAACTTAACAATTGTGGTCCGTGGACACCAAGAAAACTGCGTATTTGGTACTCAAAATAATATGCAAAGTATGTATGAGCCTAAATGTTGCCTTGGTAACACATTTTTAATTGGAATCTCATCATTTTAAATGTCTTTAAATCTTTTTTTCCCTTTCATTTCTCGGTGGAAAGGGGCTTCCATATTTTCTGCTGACAGAGCAAGAGCAGGCTGGAGAACAAACAACAACAAAGAAACACGACATCAGCACAAAGCGTTCCTCTACATGCATTCACATGATCAACCATCCCAGCTACTGAACCCAAACACCAACACTCAGCTACCCGTGATGGACGTCAAACGTGTTCCATGTTTAGAATCGAGGATCAGGGGGAAACAAGGAAGTTAAATATCTACAAGGAAAGGTGAGAAACTGAAGATCCAAAACAGTGTTGATTGTGCATTTGATTATTCAGGGTTACTCTAGAGGGTAGCAGCAGTTAGTCCATAGAACAGTCTTTTTCTTCTCTTGTACTAAGATATTAATGCAGTTTGGTCATTACGTGTTTCTGCCTCCAACATGATGGAGAATCACTCCTGTGACAGATCCTAACCTGAACCTCCGATGATTGTGAGACACGGTCTGTTATTGCTCATTTGGTCTGAGAAGCCTTCAGCTGAGCTCCTATCATTCTGCTCAGAGACTTCAAAGCAAACTGGTGGTGAACAAATCTCACATCTAGTAAGACAAGAAAAGACACACATCACTCAGATGTAGAATAAGGACATTAAAAAGCTACAAAACATGAACAGAAATACATCAAATGCTTCGTGAGATAAGACCTTTTTTGCTTGAAATGTATGGAAGCAAATAGCGCCATAATAATTAAAACTATGAAGAAAATGAATCGCTGATGTAAAATGTAACCACTATTGAAACTGAATGTCACATTTAAATAACACTGAATTTATATTTATATATATTGATTTCATGAATTGTGGGCTCTCAAGTCTGAATATGTTCAGCTTGAACGTTGCGATTTACCCCTACATCTCAAAATATATTTATCTTGTGGGGAAATAACACTTAGTTAATTATTTCTTTTTAAAATCTTGTTCATATATAATAAATGAACACAAGATTAAAGTCTGACTTTCACTATAAATTGTATATTTAAAAATTATTGGGATAAAATGTTTTATTGTCATCCTTGAAGAAGAAAGAATTGCGTTAAATAAAAATACAAAGATTGGAATGAATGAATCCAGGTCAGCTTCATTCAGACAGCAGGTCAAACAGCTGCTATAAATGAGCTCAGTGGTATTCATGCTTCAACATGTGTATCATATAGTGGGTACATTTCACAAGTTCTTTTCCATTTGCTTCAAAGCGCTGGGATTGTTATGGCACTTCCTAGCTTCCATACTTCAGACGCAGATGATGCAGACTGAGCTTCACAGACTTCCTGAGAATGTCCCCATGAACCTTACTGGTAGAGATGATGGATTTAAATCAGACAGCCAGTACGTATGTGAACCCTCGCTCACAAAAATCACAGTTATACAATAGCATTTTGTTAAATCCTCTCATATGTTAATTATATTAATGTAGTGATCATGACATTTGACGGTGCTATATGTTTTATTTCACAAAATTATATGCCATCTATTATTATTGCATAACATTCAAATTCGAAGACTGACTTATGTGCTGTGATAAAATTCTTCCGTGTTTGGTGTGTAGTCTTCACCTGGAGCGTGTTTAGGAAATCATTTCATTTGCATATGCTAACAAATACAGTCTGTTTCACTGTTTGAGCTAACGCGGCTAGCATCGGGAGGTAGAAGATAATCAGCTGCAGAGATCTAGCTCCAAGAAGAGCTCCGACTTATCAGGACTCCATCATAGTCATGAAGAATATATATATATGTGTGTGTATATATATATATATATGTATGTATTTATACCACGTGTTGATCCTGCGGTGTAATGCGAGGCTGCCCTCAGAGTGTTGGAGAGCATGTTTCATTATGGACAGACCTGTTATTGTGTGGCTCAGGTGATTCTAAACTAGCTTGCATACATATGGCTCCGACATGAGAACAACCTACACAATACAACAACATGAAGGATTTGCATATTAACCTAATCAAATATTGAACATATTTTCCATTTGGACAACCTCTTATTTTCAACGACAGAAACCAAAGCTTGATGCTCACGTATAGCCTGCAGTTTGCCACATCTCAGCATCAGAGTCAATCAATACAAGCATCGAAAAGCAATTATGCATTGACTTTCTCTTTCCATCTTCAAATACGTGTATTCCGATAAGTGAATATAATATCAGTGTGCCATCTATAACATACACAGAGCTGCCGCAGATGAAGGCACGGTGTGGTTGGTAGTTCTTTAAAGAGAAATCTATTCTGATATAGCACCTTGAAATCCAATTCAATATATATAAGGAAATAGAAGTATTAATACATTTCCGTCTAGTTTTTGAATGCATTATCATGTTATGCTGATTGTGTCTATGAATCTGTGGCATACTGCAGACTGCACAGCGGTGAGGGGGCTCTCCATCGTCCACACTGTACATGTTGCAGTGTGGACGGTGAGAACATGTGC
Source organism: Pseudochaenichthys georgianus (assembly GCF_902827115.2). NCBI lineage: Eukaryota > Metazoa > Chordata > Actinopteri > Perciformes > Channichthyidae > Pseudochaenichthys > Pseudochaenichthys georgianus. The sequence goes on along the minus strand of NC_047525.1, from coordinate 932,071 downwards.
CCATCATACCAGTAAGGTCTCTCTCTGATACACACACGCTGCAGATCACCGTTCATCTCCACAGCTTCAGCCTTCCTGTCCAACACCACCCTGTCACTGCGACCTCTTCAGATGGTGCGCTGCTGGTCATCTGATGCCAGGCTAACCTACATCATGTCCTCCATGTGATCTGCAGGCAGCTGCACTAGCAGGACAGCAGAGGGGAGGGGCTAGTCTGGGGAATTGGAAAAGTTCACAAGTGGAAATAAGAGTTGATGGACTTATATAGCTGCAGCACAAGTGGAAATGTACAGTTGGTAAAAGGCAACTGCACGGAGCCAGATCTGTGTGATGACTCAATGGGGATTGTGGAACACTTTTACAATCCATTTGAAAACACCTTGCATCTGTGTGAAGTAACCCTGACTGTGTATATATATATCCAAGTATTCATCAACAAATAAAGTATAGTAGCAGCCTGAATGTTTGACATCATCCGTTTCATTGTGCCGACTTGAAAGGATCCCAGGTGCTACCATGGATGCTTTTGTGATGTATTGATATTGTTGTTGTTGTGCCCTAACGGTTGAATCAGACATTTCTGAAGCTGTGGAGATCTCCTGGCCCAATGGGAGAGACGCTGAGCAGCACTGTCCTCAGATCTCTCTCTCACCACGGTTACACCTACACTCTGTACTTCTACTTGAACAGGTGTCCACATACTATATGGATATAATCACTTTATGAAACAATGCACATTAAGGTTCCCACGCAGCCACCAAAAATGCAGATGCAAAATAATTACATTAAGACGAAAGCAACTCCAAAATCATTACCGTATAAAAGAAAAACTTCAAGTACTATTAACAAAGTATAAGTCCAGCTGGCGATATTGTCAGAAGGAAAGAATGAAAATATACACAACTCTGTGACGGCCGCTCACTGCCGACTCACCTGAAAACAACACAACGGAAATACAACATTCAAGACCTGGCTCAATTAAAGGTTCTCACAGTTTCTGCAGGTCTCTGTGCACGGCCCAGTGTGGCAGAGGAGGGGGGCTGTCCACACGCAGGACTCCCATTGCTGTGGATAAACATCCAAGTATCTCATCTGATCGGATGTTAAGACAACATGATGTCATCCGTAGGTGGTCCGAAGAGAACGCCCAACATGTGACCCAGGTTTAGTGAGCGATGTGCAGCTACAGGGTTAGAAAACGCTTCTGAGAAATCCTGAAGGGAACGCCCCCCTGAAGCCTGGAACAGCCCCCCCCCCCCCTCGTCATTTCCTGTACGGACTCCATGAAGGCCTGAGGCGTTGGTCTGAGTGTGGTTTGAGGCTGGTTGACTCTGCACCTCCCTGAGGAGAGTCCTGCCCCCCTGCTCCTGCTGGTCCTGCCCTCAGGGCTCCTGTTTGATGTAGTAGCTGCCGGAGCCGTTGCTCTCCTGGTCCGAGGTGCCCTGTGAGAAGGTGAATTCGTCCACCTCCGCCGGGTCCACCTTCATCCTCAGGAGAGGCTCTGCAGACAGGGGGGGGGGACATTACATTACATTTAGTTGACTCTTTTAGCCAACTTACAATCAGAGGTGGGAAGTAACTAAGTACACTTACTCAAGTACTGTACTGTAGTGTCATTTAAGGTACTTGTAATTGATTTGAGTATTTCAAATTTCTGCTCCCTTGTACTTCTACTCCTCTACAGTTTAGAGGTAAAAGGTGTACTTCTACTCCACTACATGTATTTAATACCTTGAGTTACTGCACAGATGTGGATGAATGATGTGAAATATAATCAAGTGTTGAATCAGACTTTAGTTCCACCTGGAGTAAATCCACCAGCTACCCTGCAGTCTACAAAGTCATTCAGACTAGCTGCACGACTTTTACTCGAGTAACATTTTGAATGCAGTTCTTTTACTTGTAACACAGTATTTCTACACTCTGGTACTTCTACTTTTACTCAAGTACAAGATCTGAGTACTTCTCCCACCTCTGCTTACAATAAGTGTATTCGACCATGAAGAAACCATGAAGAAACAAGAATCCTGCAGGCCAGCTTTCTATATAAGTACAGACGTTATAGGTCCATCACGAGTCCAACAAAAACACTCAGAAACCGTTTTTACCCCAGAGCAATAAGAGAACTGAATGTATGTATGCGTGTGTATGTATGTATGTATTTATGTATGTATGTGTATGTGTGTATGTGTTTGTGTATGTATGTATGTGTGTGTATGTATGTATGTATGTATGTATGTATGTATGTATGTATGTATGCATGTGTATATGTGTTTGTGTATGTATGTGTGTGTGTATGTATGTATGTATGTATGTATTTGTGTGTATGTATGTGCGTGTGTGTATGTGTATGTATGTGTGTGTTTGTATTAGTGTTGTCACGATACCAACATTTTGGTTTCGATACCGATACCAAGTCAAGAATTGCGATTCCGATTCTTTTTCGATACTTTTCTTAAAAAAAGGGAAACACGGAATATCGGCTTTAAAATTAGGAATAACAGATGATTTTAGCAGTCAGAACAACTAAAGCAGCAGTGTTACTAAGAACAGAAACGCCAAAGAGTCACATCTAATATAAATATATATAAAAGCATTTATTTTAATTGTGTAGCAGTGAGTTTAACATTCTGGCAGCACTGTTGAGCATTTTGAAAATGTATTTTCATGCCTCTGTGCAAGGCTTAGTCTTTCTATCTTTATGGCCACTGGTGTAACTAAGTTCATAAACTCAAGTACTACTTGGGTACAATTTTGAGATACTTGTACTTTATTTAAGTATTTCAATGTTTCTTTTGCTACTTTGTACTTCTAATCCACTACAGTTCATTGGTACATGGTGTACTTTTACTCCACTACATGTATTAATCCCTTTAGTTACTTCACAGATCTGGATGAATGATGTGAAATCTAATCAAGTGTTGAATCAGACTTTAGTTCCCCCTGGAGTAAATCCACCAGCTACCCTGCAGTCTACAAAGTACTTCAGACTAGCTGCACCTTTACCAGCTACCCTGCAGTCTACAAAGTACTTCAGACTAGCTGCTCCTTCACCAGCTACCCTGCAGTCTACAAAGTACTTCAAACTAGCTGCACCTCCACCAGCTACCCTGCAGTCTACAAAGTACTTCAGACTAGCTGCACCTTCACCAGCTACCCTGCAGTCTACAAAGTACTTCAGACTAGCTGCACCTCCACCAGCTACCCTGCAGTCTACAAAGTCCTTCAGACTAGCTGCACCTTCACCAGCTACCCTGCAGTCTACAAAGTACTTCAGACTAGCTGCACCTCCACCAGCTACCCTGCAGTCTACAAAGTACTTCAAACTAGCTGCACCTCCACCAGCTTTGAGAACACTTTCATGATCAATCATTATAAAACATATCATATATATTATTCTGAAATGGACCAATCTGCACAACGCCTACTTTTACTGTCCCTACTTTAATACTTTTACTTGAGGAACATTTTGAATGCAGTACTTTTACTGTAACAGAGTATTCCTACACTCTGGTGCTTCTAGTACAAGACCCGAGTACTTCTACTTTTACTGTCGCTACTTTAACTATATTTTGATGATAATACTTTTGTACTTTTATTTGAGGAACATTTTGATTGCAGGATTGTTCCTACATTCTGGTACTTCTACTTTAACTCAAGTACAAGACCTGGGTACTTCTACTTTTACTCAAGTACAAGATATATACTTATACCACCTCCGTTTATAGCCTATGAAAAAAACTAATAGAAAACGAAGGCTAAAGCTAACGTTAGCAGATAGTGATGCTAGTTTGCTAGTTAAGTTTGCTCAACGATAATATTGCGACAGAAAAACTTTTCAGTGCACATCGCGCTCTGCCGCTCCGACAGGGAGCTCTGCTCTGAACCCCCGAACGGCCCGTTCACAGACTTCTGGCGTCTTTTTTGTCAACAAGCCGAGGCGCAGCGGCCATGCTTCTTGTTTTCTCACATGCTCTGGCACGGCTGCATTGCAGGGAGTGGAAGCAGAGCGCTGAACACACACGGCTCTTATTAAAACGGCGCTTTCTCACCGGAGTACTTTTCCCCGTCATTCTTAAAGTACCGATACTAATGAAACGGAGGAATCGTACCGTTTTTAACGGCAGGGTATCGCGGTACCTTTCAAGTATCGGTACACCGTGCAACACTAGTTTGTATATGTATATGTATGACCATTGCGCAATAGCTACAATCAGGCAAGCTAAGCTTCCAAAAACAAGACCACAAATAGTTTTTAAACGTGACTTTAAACATTTTTGCGAGCAAGCATTTTTTCATGACCTGTGGGATTGTGATTGGAACAAGATCTCTCTCATTAGTGATGTTGAACTGGCATGGGATTATTTTCACTAGGCTTTTATTAGAATTATAAACAAACATGCTCCTTTCCGCAAATTTAGGGTGAAAGGGCTAAAAAATCCCTGGTTTAGCCCTCACAGGCAGCATTCTAAAAGAAAGGGATATTGCCTGGTCAAGGGCCAGAAAATCGAAATCCCAAGTGGATTGGATTGTTTTTAGACAGCTCCGAAATCAATTCACCTTCCTAGTTAAAAAGGCTAAATCTGAGTACTACATTTCTAATACTACTAGTAACTTAAATGATCCAAGGACATTTTGGAAGGTAATAAAAAAACTCATTTGGAACAGAAACTAAAAATGAATGACCAGCCTGCATTGTTAAAGACTCGCAAACCCTCACTGACAAATCGGCCATTCTCAACTGCTTTAATGAACATTTTATTTTATCTGGTTCTTTGTTTGAGTCCCTACATTCGGGCCCTGGACAGAACATTGATCCCTCACCACCTTCACCCCATCACATGGCTCAGCTATTACATTTTACTTTTATCGAGGTGATAGAGGTCCATAAAGCATTGCAGAATCTGGATCCACACAAATCGGCAGGTCCGGACAAACTTCCTCCTCATTTTCTTAAATTAGCTGCCGACTTTATAGCTGAGCCGCTTACTTATCTTTTTAATTTAACTCTTTCCAACAATGAGATTCCTAACATATGGAAATCTGCATATGTTCTTCCTTTACTGAAAGGAGGGGATCCCTCATCTGTTAATAATTATAGGCCAATTTCAAAATTATGTGTTGTAGCGAGGGTCCCCGAAAAGCTTCTCAGTGAACAACTTAAATTATACTTGGACACAAATGATATTTTGTCAGAACACCAATCCGGTTTTAGAAAACAACACAGCACAACAACTGCTGCTATTAAAGTGGCGAACAACATAATTGAGGCATTGGACTGTAAAAAGTATTGTGCAGCTCTATTGATTTGTCAAAGGCATTTGACAGTTGATCATATCATCCTGACGGAAAGACTTCACAGTATCGGCTTATCTAGGCATACTGTAGGTTGGTTTTTCAATTATTTATCAGCGAGAACCCAATGCGTCCAATTTTCTGGGTCCTTTTCTTCCTTCCTCCCGATAGCAAAGGGTGTGCCACAAGGTTCCATATTAGGACCCATTCTTTTTACCATATATGTAAATAATCTATGTAATAATTTAGCAAATGCTTCCTACCATTTTTATGCAGATGACACTGTTATTTATTGTTCCTCCGCTTCTATAGAGCAAAGTCTAGATTTCCTCCAGTCTGCCTTTGATGTCATACAAACCCATTTATATCAACTAAAGTTGGTATTAAATGCTGAAAAATCCAAAGTAATGATATTTTCGAATGGCAAAAAGTTACCATCTATTCTACCCAAGATGTGTACTGCACAAGGGACTGACATTGAGAGGGTCACTACTTACAAATATCTGGGATTTCTTATTGGACAGAACTTGTCTTTCAAGTTACACACGGAAAATGTTGTTTCAAAGCTAAAAATAAAATGATGTTTCTTTTACAGGAATAAATCCTGTTTCTCTTTTCAGACAAGGAAACATCTGATATCTGCAACGTTTTTACCTGTATTAGATTATGGTGACCTGCTATACATGAATGCCTCTGACCAATGCCTAAAGAGCTTGGATACTGTGTACCATTGTGCGCTCCCAAGATTTTATTCAGATGCTGGTCCCTACAGTGAGAACAAAACTGGGTAAAACAGCTTTTAGATATGCTGCCCCCACAGCTTGGAACAGTGTACAGAAGGAGCTGAAACTCTCAGATTTAGTCACTATGGGGGAATTCAGGTCCATCTTAAAGGACAGAGAACACGACACCATTGGTCGATGCGAGTGCTCGTATATCCTGAAATCGTTTTAAAATAGTTTGTTTTACTTCGCATATTGACTGGCTAATGTGCCATTTTATTTGTGTTTTACAGCTGTATTTGTCTGCCTGTCATGTCTGTGTTATATGTTGTAACTTTGTACATGCTGCCCTTCTTGGCCAGGTCGCTCTTGGAAAAGAGATTTTAATCTCAATGAGTTTTTTTACCTGGTTAAATAAAGGATATATGTTTGTGTATGTATGTATGTATGTGTGTATGTATGTATGTATGTATGTATGTATGTATGTATGTATGTATGTATGTGTTTGTGTATGTATGTGTGTGTATGTGTTTGTGTATGTATGTGTGTGTTTGTATGTGTGTGTATGTATGTATGTGTTTGTGTATGTATATGTATGTGTGTGTATGTATGTATTTATGTGTATATTGATACATATATGTTAATGTAATGCTCGTTGATGTGTGGATCTGCGCTGCCAGGATTGCTTTTCTTATGTTGTTGTACCGGTACAATGACAATAAAGAGAATATATTCTATACAGAAGGGAAACACTTTGAATGTGTTTATGATGTTATGCCCCCCAGTGGAAGCAGCTGGTGCATCAGACTGTGATGGGAGATATGCAGACTCAGCGGCCCTGATATCAATGTGGAGCTTGTTCCAGCATCGTGGAGCCAGGATAGCAAATAGGGTGTTTTAGTTCAGGGGAACCTGGGTCCAACTCGCAGTGAGTCAACTATTTGAAAAACTATGAATGAAACAAACATGCTATATTTATGCTTCAAGTGGAAATGCAATCCAGACATGAGGAATTGTACATGTGAGAAGAGTTATGAGGTAGTTTTAAGAAAACAACATGCATGACCAGCAGGAGCCAGCTCCCTGCGAGCCCCTCAGAGGCTCTGTGCCCTGCTGGCCCCTCAGAGGCTCTGTGCCCTGCTGGCCCCTCAGAGGCTCTGTGCCCTGCTGGCCCCTCAGAGGCTCTGTGCCCTGCTGGCCCCTCAGAGGCTCTGTGCCCTGCTGGCCCCTCAGAGGCTCTGTGCCCTGCTGGCCCCTCAGAGGCTCTGTGCCCTGCTGGCCCCTCAGAGGCTCTGTGCCCTGCTGGCCCCTCAGAGGCTCTGTGCCCTGCGGGCCCCTCAGAGGCTCTGTGCCCTGCTGGCCCCTCAGAGGCTCTGTGCCCTGCTGGCCCCTCAGAGGCTCTGTGCCCTGCGGGCCCCTCAGAGGCTCTGTGCCCTGCTGGCCCCTCAGAGGCTCTGTGCCCTGCTGGCCCCTCAGAGGCTCTGTGCCCTGCTGGCCCCTCAGAGGCTCTGTGCCCTGCGGGCCCCTCAGAGGCTCTGTGCCCTGCTGGCCCCTCAGAGGCTCTGTGCCCTGCTGGCCCCTCAGAGGCTCTGTGCCCTGCTGGCCCCTCAGAGGCTCTGTGCCCTGCGGGCCCCTCAGAGGCTCTGTGCCCTGCTGGCCCCTCAGAGGCTCTGTGCCCTGCTGGCCCCTCAGAGGCTCTGTGCCCTGCTGGCCCCTCAGAGGCTCTGTGCCCTGCTGGCCCCTCAGAGGCTCTGTGCCCTGCTGGCCCCTCAGAGGCTCTGTGCCCTGCTGGCCCCTCAGAGGCTCTGTGCCCTGCGGGCCCCTCAGAGGCTCTGTGCCCTGCTGGCTCTCCCGTCAGTCCGTACCTGATTTGTGTGTTTGGTGCAGGTGTGTTCTGGGTCGGGGCCGTGGCCGTGACGGCCCCTGTGCAGGGTAAGGGGGGGGGCTCTGCTCTTCGTCTCCGGAGAAGCTGCTCCTCCTCCTGCCGGTCTGACTGAAGGGCCGTCGACCAACTGGGATCTTCCTCTCTGAACATGAAGCACACTCTGGTTAGCCACACACAGACTCAGTTCAAACAAGACACCACCGTCACGTTCACATCATCATTGAATGTAACCTCCGAGTTCATCTGTCCATCTTTACGGTGATTCAACGGTCACCAGACTCACGTAGGTATCCACTGTGAGCTCCCAGCAACAGGCCTAAAGCTGCTGAACTACATGTGTAAAAGTCTGTGGCAGCCATTTTGATATTAAATCGATTGGCATTTGTATTCATTTGTATCAGGTAACCCTGAGAGCAGCATGTCCGAGTGTACTCTTTCTTTCTGATACACACTCTGCAGATCACACCCACTCACACCATGCATCTGAGTCTTGTTTCTGTCCAACATTACAGAACAAAGACACTAAATATATCTCTCCCATGCCGTTAGGTCCCCACTGTGACTCCACATCAAGTGTTCTCAGGCACCGGACACTGCTACCTCATTAGATGGGCCCTCTCCTGATAATCTCATATGAGGCTAATCCTAAATCATGTAATCTAAAAGCAGCTCTACCAGCAGGGCAGCAAAGGGAGGTCGTTTAAAGGGCATAGTTAGAAAGTGGAAATACAACTAAATACAGATCTAACACAAACTCCACTTAATATCGGGGACAGGCAAAATATTCAAAAGAAAAAGCCTGCTGTATTGCGCCAGAGGTTGTTTGTAGTTAAGTAATACAATCATAATAATTGTTCCTAATTCCTCATAGTTCCAATTAAAAACTCAACTTCCAGGATTTTTTTTAATGTGTTTGTAAGTCATGTGTTATACATTTTGTAACATGGCAGTTCACAGAAAACACATCACATTTTCATTTGATTGCATGAATTGCTTTTCCTACTAGCAGCCACAGACGTCTTCATAAACCGCCTGTGTTCAGCAAATGGTGTTTTAGCAACAGCCTCATGAGGATGGAACACCTGGCGCCTCGCTCTGAAGAACACTCTGCACCCCAGTGTGCAGGCCATGTGTTCACAACTACTCTAATCTGTGTACGTCACTAATATACTAGTCTACGAGCTGCTGAGTAGTACTATCTACTATCCACATTTCTCAAGCACGAGTGCATCCAGTTACAGAGAGAGGAACAGGAAACAGAGAAGGTGAAGGAAGGAAGTGGGAGACACGAATACTAGATGGATTACTCACTTTTCTTTTGGCCTTTGTACTGCTGGGCCTTCTTCTTCTGTTTGGGTACAGACTGAGGCAGATCTCTGGTACCTGAAAGAACACCAGAACAGAGGTTACTATGGGACATCTGTTAACACCAGAGTGTGTGAGGTGAGGCGCAAAACAAGGACACACACAGCATCCTTTCAAGTATATCGATGGCTCAATATCTAGCACAAGCCACATATAGCATCAATCCAGCCTGTATGATGGTATGGACGAACCCTGGCCTTATTACATGCCCTGACATCTGTCCAGTGTGTGAGGGGCCCTCACAGTTCTGCTCACATATCAACCATGCAGCCTCCTTATTCCATTTACTCATCGGTGTCGTTCTTTTTTAACTCCTTGTTTTTTACAGAATGATTCTGACAAAGGAATCTTTTAATTTCAACTGTTAGAAACACCATTTCCGAGAGCCCAAGGCGATGTCATTAAAAGTCTTGTTTTATCTAACATCAGTCCTAACTCAATTGACTACTACGTACTACGTTAAGGAAAAGCAGAACACCTTGAACTAAAGAATATTGACTTATTTTCCAACTATGTGTTGATGATGATTTATAATAGTGTAGCCACCCGATTGTTTGTTATATCTCTGCTTCTCAACAGCTTAAGACTTGCTGTCTGTTCTTTGTTCTACAACAAAGCAGAACTCGTACAGTGACTCTCTCCGGATGGAAACGTGCATGTGCTATACATGTTCTGTTCATGTGACAGTATGCAATATATACCACCATGTTGGAAGTATAAGGGAAACATTTTCCTGCAGATTTGGCCTTTCAATTCATAAAGAAAGCCGACCAAGAAGAGTTGCTTTTGCTCAACATTTCTATAGAAATAGGCAGCACCCGAACAGAATGAAGTCTTTCTCTGCCACCCTGATTCATGTCGCTCCCCGCCTTTAGGCCTATCAGATGGGGGGAGGGGGGTGCAGTTCTTACTCTGTGAGGCGGGGGGTTGCAACTGGTAGCCGGTCAGCTGACACCAGCCCACAGGGTAGAGGTCAGGTGACTCGCAGTCCACCCACTGGTCATACTCATCTTCCCAGCCGTCAAAGTGGATCCTCAGTAGCCGGTGCACAATCCTCGTCACCGTGGCAACACACACCAGCCGAGGCTCCATTAGATCTACAGCCTCCAGCTTCATGCCTTGCCGGAAACCGTGATTAGGAATCTCCTAGGAGACGCAGGACAGTGACAAACAGGAACTTATTTGAATTGACATACAAATAAACATTAGTAAGCTAAACAGTGGAGAACTGATACATTCTAAATCCATGAACCAGATGGAACAAGGGAAAGAAACACAAGGCAGAGGTGAACACATCAGCTTATCCCCATAAGAAGTCTGGAGCCATTAAAGGACCTTAGCAGTGGCATTATTAACGTGACATCCATTTCCTAATTCAAAAGTCACTTTCAAACCAATTGACTCAAATCAACTCCAGCAGCAGACTATGGTGCTGAGGGGAGAGGAGGGGACACTGCTGTCACATGACCAACCAGAACACCATCTCTGGAGCCTACAGACCTGCAGCTGCTGCTGATCACATGTAATGATGCACAGAAAACCCTGATGCTGGTTTTAAATGACAAGAACTATAGTAGCAGAAGACATGTGACCTGAGCATGACACGACGTTAACACATACAGTGGGGAAGCATGAACACAGCCTACCTTGGTAAAGAGCTTGACAGGAGCAGCTATTGAACCTGTTTCTCTGAGGTAGTCAAACCATTTAAATGGCAGTTTAGTGTACCCTGGGGAACAGAGTCAGTGATGAGACCAGGACATTCAGAAACACAAGAAAATGTTATTAAACTACTTCGTACCAACGTCACCTTAAGGCAAATGCTACTTGATTATAGAATAATATAGAGACCATGTATGGAGGATTCAAAGTGCCCAAATAAATATGCAAAGCAAAGTCATGTGTCTTCATCTGGAGATGCAAGGGAACAGGTTCTTTTCGAAAATGGAGACACATTTTAAAATGAAAAACCAATCCACTGTCCAATCACAGCTTGGGGGCGGGATGAAAGAGAGAGTTGTCCATCACTGACACAAGTTGGTTACAGTTATCCGTGTGATTGACAGGTCGCCGGGGCCTGTCTATGAACTGGATGTTAAGTTACATCTTGCCTGTATTAAGACATTTAACCCCTTTAAACAGATGGGATATCAAACTGTTTCCGCAGCCAGACGAGACTTTGTATGAGGAGCTTTCTGGCTTCTTCCATGTTAATGTAGCATCATACCATTTACTTACGAAAGACACAGTAAATGCATACATACAGATGTGAAAAGTAATCCCATGTGTGTCGTATTGAAAGATATCTCTAGAAATGCTTTTATTCAGGCACTTTAAATCTCCCATATGCTTGTGGTCATAATGGAATGAAATGCTCCTCTATGAAGGGCTCAGACACAGAGATGAGTGTACAGTACCTCTAGAGGGCGTGAGTTCAATGTTGTTGATTTCACAGAAGCCGACAGGGTAGATAGAGGGGGAGGTGCCGTGGTAGCAGAACCAGTCTGACCCGTCCACCGCCTCAGAACCATCGATCCCGATCATGAGGTACCCGTCTGCCAACACCTACACAAAGCCACAAAGGCATTTAAAAATGAACAATGAGCTTCTTCTCCCTGACACACAGCATGACACACAGCGAGGCCTTACCTTTCTTACAGTGGCTACACATATAGCCGAGAGGTTGAGCGGATCAATGGCTTCTATCTTCATCCCATCTTTGAACCAATCCCCACTCTGGTCTACATCTTTCACCTGATTCACATGCACACACAAAGTAGGCAGATATCTGTTGGACAACTAAATCAATAGCTGTGACTTTTGGGTAGCGTTATGTTTTTGAAAGACGACATATCAATTCAATACGCAGCAGTAGGACTCCCCCAAACATTCATTCATCGCTTTGCGTTACCTTCTGGAAATGCAGTGCCGGAGCATCAACTTGACCCTCCATTTTCTTTGTGAAATCTGAAAAATAAATCAACATTAAATTCACTTGCCTGCGTTAGAGATGCAAGTGAATAAATACGCCTAAAAAAGAGCATCATGATTTATAGACTGGAGACAGTCAAAGCTGGGATGAGATTTGAAAGGTTCAAGTGTAACTTTCAGTCAGAGCTTTTAGTTACAGCGCTACAAGGATGTTCAGTGCAGATAACGAACAGCAACTACACCTTTGAGAAGAACTATATATTACCGAACTGTGAAGTGAGACTGTTAACGACCCATTATAGTTAGCATGGGGCTAAACTAGAAGTGAGCCGAGTACACGGGGGTGTGTTGAGATTCTCCAAGTGGGCAGCACTGGACAAACAGCGTTTCAGAGCAGATCAGACAGCTTTTTGTTTTATAATTTGCTCATTTTAAATCATTCAAATTTCATTCAAAGTAGTTTATGATATGAAGTACATTTAATGATACAAATAAGTCACACAGCCCAGCAAAGCAGAAACACGTTGGCTGCTACCTTTGTGGCATCTCACTTTATTATACCAGCTTTGCTAGATATGAACATAGCCTTTGTTAAGATACCTTGTCGTTAAACACACTCACACAACCTCAGTGTCGCTGCATGTTTCCCAACCCACCGGATCGTTTGAAGCGGTGTCCGATGCTGCGCGACCAGCCTATATTATGAATGAGGGGGCTGTACATGTGGCACCAGAAGTCATCCGACCCGTCCTGGCTCTCCTCATAAACCAGCCTGAGGCGCCCCCCGATCACCTGCTCCACCAGCGCCACCCGTGTCCGGCACAGGTAGTTCTTATCCACCACCTCCACCCGCATCAGCTTCTTAAAGGGGAACTGCAGGTTCTCTTGTACCTGTGGAGAAAGATCAATCACCGATCAAATGCCTTTGAGAGGAATTCAGTTGAAAATGTACACTGATTACTTTGATCAAATCATTCTCAAATGTGGAATTGTTTAATGCACTATAAGCCACCTGATCTGTATGAAAGATGTTGGCACTGAAGTTGATACAGATGTTGAGGCACTGGTGGGTCTTACCTTGGTGTTAAAGTCCGGTGGCAGTGTTTTAGCTCCAGTGAGGCGCTTCACAAGAACAGCTTTCCAGTTAGAGTATTTATGCTGTATGGCTGCAGCGAAGATTACAATGTAGCATCATAATACGGCTTAGTGAATACGACCACAGACATTCAGGAAGCAGGCAGAACACTCACTTTTTGGAGGTATAAGAGGTTTGCCACTGGAAGCGCACCACCCCACCGGGTGCACCTCCGGGACGCAGAGATCACACCAGTAGTCTTTACTGGTGTCGCTGTCGAAGCCCTCATACCGCAGCAGAGCCTTGAACCCTGCACAACAGAAAACACGCTCACTTCAGATCTCAGTCCTGATCTGTGAAACAAAAGTCATCCAACAAACGTCCATTCAAGAAACCCCCTTACTTGCTTCTTCTAGATGTTTCCTGTCAATGAGCATGTGAAGGGAATTTTTGGGAAGAAGGATAGTGGCATTTTTGAATATTTGCAGCTCCATCAGAATTGAGCAGAATCAATCTGCCGATCATATGGTATGGTAAGTGTAAGGAATGGACTTTGAAGCTGCCTTCACGTGACCAGCGGTAAACAGCTCTGTGCCTTTTTCCTCTGGGGCCAAAGAATTGTCGCCTAGCGCTGCACTCAAAGTTCAAATTATTTTAGCTTTCACCTCGACCTTTCGACATGTAACCAATCAGGTTACAGCTGTATGAGGAGGTGCAAGCTAGCAGGGCAACTTTAGAAACAAAACTAACTAGCTGTTTTCCCCACCTCGCCGTGAGCAAAGGGCGTATGATGTGAAGGCAGCTTTAGTGAAGTGGTGTTGTCAATGCCATAGAACACAGTGACAGGGTATATAACAATTGAACTCTGACGGCCCGTCCACACTACAGCTTCGACAGCTTCAAAAACGGTTTCCAACGCGTCTGCCCATTCACTTTGAATGGGGTGACGTCACGTTGCCTCGCTTTTCGCCGAACTGAATTGTGGGTAGCATAGCGGTCCGTCTCCGCCGGAGTAGCCAGCGCCAGCCAATCAAATCCCTTTCCTGAAAATCTGACAGCTCAAGCCGTAGCCAATCAAACCGCGTCTCAGCTGGGAGAGATATCCCGCCGTTCATTTCTATATTTAAAAAAAAGATGGAGGAGAAACTAATTATCGCCGTAGCAAATCACCCGGTTTTGTATGACCAGACCCTCTTCACCTACCGGGATACAAACCGGAGGAGCCAGGCATGGAGGGAGGTGGCAGAGACAGTGGGGGAAACTGGTAGGTTTCCGCCTGTTTGGGGAGTTTATATATATATATATATATATATATATATATGCTCCCATAAAATCCCCGGGGTTTTTTGCTTTGTATGTCGGGGGCGGGAGATTCATGTGATTGGTTGTTGGTCGTGTTGCTTGAATAAAATCCCCAAGCTTCAGACACGCCCAGCTCCAAGCTTCTTTTGAAGCTGTAGTGTGGACGCTCCGTAACGGCCCGTTTCACACACAGCGCACAGTATTAACCTCCATGGGAATATTTTAATGCATTTACCATATTCTGATCTATATTAGACTGTGATACAACCAATTCAAATCATTACAGCCATTTCTCACAGAAAGAAAAGAGAAACTGAATTTTCTGGTACACTTTTGGATAGATTTATCCATTAACCAAAAGTCCTTCAGCTAGCTGAAGAAATGTGCTTACCTGCTAGCTTAATGATTTCTGCTATCCAGTACACCTTAGTGGAGAGGTTGGTATCAGAGTTGGGCACTTCAAGCCTCACTCCTTCCTCTATGCCCCCCCAGCATGTCCCCATGGGGGCCTGAAGCACAGAGGGAGCAGTGAGGTTAATCAGTCAACAATAACAACAAATCAACTCAACCATTCTCCACAGTTTTGACTTACATGCTTGAAACAGCTGACTGGAGCTCCAACTGTGTCATTGCTACAGATATACCGACCCCAGTCAAAGCTCTCTGCAGGGACCACTGAAGACATAGAAACAATGTTTTAGTAACCACACAGAGAAACACTGTTTGTCTATTAAGTATCTGTCCTTTTTTATAACCTACCTGCTTTTGATTTGGCCTGGTTCTGCTGACTCGCTTGGTACTGGGCGTAAGCAGCCAACTTTGCCATGAGGGGTTGTTTCTGTAAGACTTTGGCCTTTTTTGTTGGTGGTTTTCCCTGGCAAAATAAAAGCAGAGTTAAATAGTTGTAATAATACATGTTTAATCTTACATTTAATATTTCATTTGTTATGAAAAAGCGTACCTGGAGTCGTGCCAAGATGCTAGCTTTTTTGGAATTTGAGGAATAACTCCTAGAACATGACACACTGCAGAAGCGCTTGGTTTTTGAGTAAAAAGCATCTCGTACTCCAACCATCCCACACATCTCACAAGTGGCTGTGAAACAGAGACCGACATTCACATATCATCTGGTCAAATAAACAGGATACAACATGATGGCAAATGATATTTCCTAACAAACAGGATTGTATCAAATAGAAAGCAAAACAAAAAGCACAACTAAACATATTTCCATGTACTGACCCATTCCAGCCTTTCCGTCAGGGTAAGTGTAAACTTGTCCATTGTTCTTGATGATGGGCAGGCTGGCCGGGATGGAGGGCATCACCTCGTCCTCGCTGTCCTCTGAGCTGGAGCTGCTGGTAGACTCCTCACTGCAGCTGTCATAGCCATCAAACATCCCGAACGAGTCTCTCCGCTTGCGCTCTGAACGTGGGGTGCGTTCAGCCTTCACAATCAAGGACATTATAATAAACATCAGTATTTACAATTATACATTTAACTCCATCAGTCTTGATAATACGTTCTGATATCATTTGTTGTTGGGATGATAAAATGTCAGAAAATAGTGAAAAGGACATCTTTAGACTTATTGTTGTGTCCAAGGACCACATTATATTCATTTGACTATCACACAACTTTAAGGAAACCAGCAAGTTTGCATTTGGCAAGCAGAGATCAGATCATTGATTTTCAAAATATTAGCTTCAAACTGTAAGTAATTGTTTTAGCTCAAGAATCCTCTTCAAAATGTCGTGTTTTAAATGTTAGCGTTAGGTGTGTGTACAGTTAGTTTTCCATAGGCTATATTTTGCGGACTCTTTAAAAATACAATTTGCGTTGGAATGTCACCTAGGAATCAGGCTGCCACAGAGAAGATGTTTCAAAAAATGTAACAAAACAAATGTTCAGAAAAAATGTAAATATTCATTTCATTTCATACGTCTTGCTCACTTTGTGTATGATCCGGAGCGGGGTTTAATGTTTACTGTTGACAGCCTGTCTACTTCCTCCTCTTGGTATCACAGGTGGCATCCTAACATAAATCATTTAAACAGCAAGAATCATGACAATGCACCAGCCAGTAAACGCACACTGAGCTGAATGTGAGATGTGCAAAATAGAAAACAAGCTAACACATCATCTAAAATAAGGGGCGGCCTTATTGGCAATAGCTCATAATGCTAGCTAGCCTTAGCATACCTAGCTAGCGGAAACCTGTTTTTCCTGCTTTTATTCAACAGAGCATAACGCACTTTTCATTTGCGTAGCATACTTGCACATGAACATATGCATTTCAAATAAGCGTGGTGTTATTTTGTGTCTATACTTGTTTTTTTGGAGTTTGCTAATATTTAACGCTGGCTGACCCATTAGCTAGCTACCATAAGCAGATAACAACAAAGGAGCAGCGCTAGCCGAAGCAAATCCTCTGTAATCAGAGGCTCACGGCCCTAAAATGTTTCATATTCACTCACCAAATCCCTTGTGTCTTCCATTAGCCCTTCATATAGATAACGTTCTCATTAACTGTGCTGCCAAATGCAAATAAAAAACCCTACAGTGGGGGTAAATGTTGCTTTGAAATACCAAAGTCTAAATTAATACTACCAAGCAGGATATCAACAAATTACTCTGCTGCCTCTGCGCATGTGCGAATGTAACCTACTTTCATGTGATTGGTCAATACGGAATGGAGTTCATCAACCCACACAGAAACAAAACAGTGGAATCACAATGGAATGAATGAATGGCCTGTTCAATTTAGTAGACACGAACAGAAAATAAAATAATAATACGTATCTATACTACACTTGTATCAAATCAACACCAACATAAACAGGGAATATTCATTATAAAACAAGTTTTTCAGATTCAGAATGCCTTTGTTCGTCCCACAGAGAGGACATTTACATTTGTTACAGCAGAAAAGAGCCAAATAAAGCTTAATGTTAACTAAGAAGCATGCATCATTTGTTTTTAAAGATAACAAATAAAAGAAATTACACAATTTACAAAATACACATCCTGTAACAGTTTTGAAGATATAGCAGCCAGGTATATATATTGCAGTTATTAACAGCATACATATATATTGCACATCATTTGTATTTCACAACAAGGGGTGTAGTAGTCTGTGTTGTGTGTGTAGGGGGGTCTACCAGGGGCCGTGTATCTCTCTGTGAGACACCACAGGTTTCCTATAATACCACTAATCAGTTTCACTCCGCTTACTAACATTTAAACTATGACCTTATAAAGATGTTTGGCAAAGGTAGGTAGGCCTGAGCACGTACCATACTCTAAGATCATGGACAGGCAGGTAGGCCTGAGCACGTACCATACTCTAAGATCATGGACAGGCAGGTAGGCCTGAGCACGTACCATACTCTAAGATCATGGACAGGCAGGTAGGCCTGAGCACGTACCATACTCTAAGATCATGGCAAAGGCAGTGATGAAAATGCTCTTATTTTAAACATATGCGTCTCCTTTATCACGTTTTATTTGGAAATGTTTCAATAAAGAAAGAACATGAATTACAATTAAGACTCGACACTTGTGCCATAAAATAAATCCTTTATTCTATATAGTTCAGTTTATCACACCTCTGAAGAAAAACCAACACCGTCCTATATTAAGGATACAATAAATGCCATAGCGTGATAATGAACACAATCTGCGGCTCGCATTCAACCTACCATGTGGTATCATTTTCAAAATAGAATATATATATATATATCTAGGCCATTACCTCTTCATATTCAACCAAGTAGAGAAACAAAATTGCACATTATAAGCTAACCAGCTTGTACATGGACATATCACAGTGCTTTTTGAAAATAATACTGGCATTCTGTTTCTGTTCTTCTCTTCATTTCTTGAACAAAGAAATATAGCAACAACACATAAGCAAAGCAGCGTTGTCTACAACAGAACAACATCAAAGCAAAACACACATTGTACTGAAGTAACAAGAATAAAGTGAACATAGCTGAAAGAACTGTTGGTAAGGCTTGATAATGAGGGTTAACGTGGTTGGGTTGGGGTCTGACAAGGAAACGTCTCCTGATTGGAACTGAAGCTGAGGATTGGACGGTCAGTGCTGGAAGAAGAGGAGGACAGGTTATTCATTACAGACATGAAGACATGCTTTGGAGGATGTAAGCACTCATCAAGCCAGGAAACAATACCTTGATATTCAATGTGTCTTTGGTCTCAGATCAGCTCCTCTTCTCTGACATCATCAACACTTCCTGAGATTGAAGCAGCTTCTGAGATACAAAAAGAAAACACTGGAGTTAAAGGCTATCAACAATCATATGTTTGATCTACCACAGTGCAGATAGGAGGGTTGGGGAATAACAATGGAATCGTTTCCAGTCAAACATGAAATACATTGGGGTTAAGTTAGGGCTGCACCATTTGGAGAAAATGACTCATTGCAATCATTTGGCCTGATATTGCAATTACAATAAAAGGTGGGATTGATTATTATGCATTGTTATTATCATTGAAACATATATTCATTGGACCATGGTAGGATTTTTAAAGAGGATCTGTACTAAATAATTTAGTTTGATTAAGTCTGTAGAATAAGGATTTTGAGACTGGGTATCTCTGCAGCTCCACATGAATCACTTGGAAATAGTATTTAAACACATATTTAGCTTTGAATGCATTTTTCTTCCTGTTATTTCCATAATGGGACTATGAAATGGGACGATGAAATGGGACTATGAAATGGGACGATGAAATGGGACGATGAAATGGGACAATGAAATGGGACAATGAAATGGGACTATGAAATGGGACGATGAAATGGGACGATGAAATGGGACAATGAAATGGGACTATGAAATGGGACTATGAAATGGGACTATGAAATGGGACGATGAAATGGGACGATGAAATGGGACAATGAAATGGGACAATGAAATGGGACAATGAAATGGGACTATGAAATGGGACGATGAAATGGGACGATGAAATGGGACAATGAAATGGGACGATGAAATGGGACGATGAAATGGGAATCTGAAATGGGACTATGAAATGGGACTATGAAATGGGACTATGAAATGGGACGATGAAATGGGACTATGAAATGGGACTATGAAATGGGACGATGAAATGGGACGATGAAATGGGACTATGAAATGGGACGATGAAATGGGACGATGAAATGGGACAATGAAATGGGACAATGAAATGGGACTATGAAATGGGACGATGAAATGGGACGATGAAATGGGACAATGAAATGGGACGATGAAATGGGAATCTGAAATGGGAATCTGAAATGGGACTATGAAATGGGACTATGAAATGGGACTATGAAATGGGACGATGAAATGGGACTATGAAATGGGACTATGAAATGGGACGATGAAATGGGACGATGAAATGGGACTATGAAATGGGAAGATGAAATGGGACTATGAAATGGGACTATGAAATGGGAAGATGAAATGGGACGATGAAATGGGACGATGAAGAAATGGGACGATGAAATGGGAATCTGAAATGGGACTATGAAATGGGACGATGAAATGGGACGATGAAATGGGACTATGAAATGGGACTATGAAATGGGACGATGAAATGGGACGATGAAATGGGACAATGAAATGGGACAATGAAATGGGACAATGAAATGGGACTATGAAATGGGACGATGAAATGGGACGATGAAATGGGACAATGAAATGGGACGATGAAATGGGACGATGAAATGGGAATCTGAAATGGGACTATGAAATGGGACTATGAAATGGACTATGAAATGGGACGATGAAATGGGACTATGAAATGGGACTATGAAATGGGACGATGAAATGGGACGATGAAATGGGACTATGAAATGGGACGATGAAATGGGACGATGAAATGGGACAATGAAATGGGACAATGAAATGGGACTATGAAATGGGACGATGAAATGGGACGATGAAATGGGACAATGAAATGGGACGATGAAATGGGAATCTGAAATGGGAATCTGAAATGGGACTATGAAATGGGACTATGAAATGGGACTATGAAATGGGACGATGAAATGGGACTATGAAATGGGACTATGAAATGGGACGATGAAATGGGACGATGAAATGGGACTATGAAATGGGAAGATGAAATGGGACTATGAAATGGGACTATGAAATGGGACTATGAAATGGGACGATGAAATGGGACGATGAAATGGGACAATGAAATGGGACAATGAAATGGGACAATGAAATGGGACTATGAAATGGGACGATGAAATGGGACGATGAAATGGGACAATGAAATGGGACAATGAAATGGGACAATGAAATGGGACTATGAAATGGGACGATGAAATGGGACGATGAAATGGGACAATGAAATGGGACGATGAAATGGGACGATGAAATGGGAATCTGAAATGGGACTATGAAATGGGACTATGAAATGGGACTATGAAATGGGACGATGAAATGGGACTATGAAATGGGACTATGAAATGGGACGATGAAATGGGACGATGAAATGGGACTATGAAATGGGACGATGAAATGGGACGATGAAATGGGACAATGAAATGGGACAATGAAATGGGACTATGAAATGGGACGATGAAATGGGACGATGAAATGGGACAATGAAATGGGACGATGAAATGGGAATCTGAAATGGGAATCTGAAATGGGACTATGAAATGGGACTATGAAATGGGACTATGAAATGGGACGATGAAATGGGACTATGAAATGGGACTATGAAATGGGACGATGAAATGGGACGATGAAATGGGACTATGAAATGGGAAGATGAAATGGGACTATGAAATGGGACTATGAAATGGGAAGATGAAATGGGACGATGAAATGGGACGATGAAGAAATGGGACGATGAAATGGGAATCTGAAATGGGACTATGAAATGGGACGATGAAATGGGACGATGAAATGGGACTATGAAATGGGACTATGAAATGGGACGATGAAATGGGACGATGAAATGGGACTATGAAATGGGACGATGAAATGGGAAGATGAAATGGGACTATGAAATGGGACGATGAAATGGGACGATGAAATGGGACGATGAAGAAATGGGACTATGAAATGGGACGATGAAATGGGACTATGAAATGGGACGATGAAATGGGACGATGAAATGGGACTATGAAATGGGACTATGAAATGGGACTATGAAATGGGACTATGAAATGGGACTATGAAATGGGACGATGAAATGGGACTATGAAATGGGACGATGAAATGGGACGATGAAATGGGACTATGAAATGGGACAATGAAATGGGACAATAAAAAGGGGGATACAATTACGATTAAGTTTGCTGCCCTAGATGAAGTCATGCAAGACCAGGACGAATAGGAAACTGTATTACATTTGTACCAACTGAAATGACACCAAGTGTCTAGTACTGAACAATGGCACTGAAAGCTTGCTCTGATTAACTGTTGGATCAGATGATTGAGATATTTGGATAGATTAGTCTTTTGTTTGTGATATTATCTTTTGGGGAAATGATCCAAAGAAAGTGAAGCTAATCCTGATGTGCAGGGTACACTCCCCCAACACAAGTCATGGGAGCAATTGTTCTGGTCTGACTCTAATGAGCACATCAAGTGGAGACGGGCTCCTTGTATCAGCTTGTCATCAATGATGACTGTTGTGATGACACATTTGGCTCGTGAGGCTGGCTTGATCTTGTATGGCTCATTTCATTGATAAAAACAAAAATGTTCCACACAAATTCAATTAAGAAATAGACCTTAACAAGCGTGACTACAAAAGAGGCACATCTTAAATAAAAGGATAAGCACATTTAGGTTGTGTAAAAGTGAAAAGGCAAACTGCTGAGACCTGTGTCTCGTCTTCAAAAACACATGTAGTTGAGATGCATTTGTAGTCCTATGTCTCCTGTTGACACCAGATGTCACCACTAGGTGGCGACATGATCTGATTAGAAGTTGTGAATATGCGAAAGCAACATGAGAATCAGGATCAGTGCTGGTGTCGGAGGGTGAGCATGATGACTCCACAATGTGAATCATGTTTGGGGGGGCTGTGTTTACTGCTTGCATGATGTTGCTCCACAGTGTTGAGAATATGTGGATAACATGGAGATGAACCTGATGAAGACTTTTGCTCACTTGACAAATCCTCAGCAATAAATGATAAGACAGAATGATCATTGATTCAGTTCCCGTACTCACCTGATAAACTGATACAGGAGAGGCTCAGCTCTGAGGATGCTCCTATCACATCATCCTATAGGAGATAAGAGGTGGTCCAGAGATACAATAAAGCATGTTCAGGGTTGGGTTGTAACGGAAGACATGTAACGGCGTTACGTAATCAGAATACAAAAATCAAGTAACTGTATTCAGCTCGCGTTACATTTGAAAAACGAGTAATCTGATTACAGTTACTTTCGTAAACCTGAAGTGAATACATTTTGGATTACTTATTGGAATTATTGGTGGAAAGATTTCCTCACAACATTTAATATTCATTACTAAAGGTACAGCCGAATCATCACAGCGCACAAAAACTTTACCGCCGCAGATGGGCCAAAAAAGCGTTTGGAAAAAAATCGCGACTCCGCTCAGTGAAACAATAACAACGAAACATGGAGGAACAAAAGTCTGCGTTTAAATCGCGTGTGTGTGTGTATAGGTGTGTGTGTGGTTAAAACACATCAGCCTGCGGTCGCTCTTTAGCCTTATTAATGATTATTTCTGAAGGTAAACACAGCGAAGGCGGTGCGTGAAAGGCACTGCGAGATCGTCTTCTCAGAGGCGGAGTTAACCCTCCCGCTGCCTCCTGGCGCTGCAGAGATCTCATGAAGTGAAGCAGGTGTTCCTTCTATAAACAGCTGTGGGCAGCAGATACTCTGAGAGTCACGGATATGAATTCATAGATCAAGGCAGACTGGTGCACAGACTCTCCTGTTTCGCCAATCCGGTGCTTAAACAAATATAGCTCTACACCCCTGGCCGAAATGTCCTTAAAATTAAGCCCGAGTTCGACATTTTAATTCATGTCCTGCCAACACTGGCAGGACAGAAGGCGACACGCCCGTTCTAAGACCTGTCCCTCACTCCTCACATCACAAGCTGCATCCCCAGAAAGTGTATTATGTTGTTACATCGTTTCAGATGTTATGTTTCAGTTGTGCTCTTGATAAGCCATTAAAACAGTAAAACACGTTCAGTTTCCTTTTGCTTTTTGTATCTCCTGTTCACCAAAACATACCCAGGAAAAAGAAAGTAATCCAAAAGTAATCTAAAAGTAATCTGATTACGTTACTTTTTTAAGGCACGTAACTGTAACTGTATTCGGATTACTTTCAGATCCATGTAATCAGTAATCAGTAACTGATTACATTTACAAAGTAACCCTCCCAACCCTGAGCATGTTGCAGTGACAATACTGAGTAGGCTACATTGTGTTTGGTGGGAAAGATGGGAATTCTATACAGAGTCACAGTGCTGCCATGGAAACTGAGAATGAGATACAATCCCCTTTTTTCACAACAACCTCCAAATGACCTCATTTCTTTCAGCTTATAGTTGACTTTTATATAATGAAAACCATCATCGTATGTCAGCATGCTGACACGCCTCACCAAGAGGATGAACAATGGTTAAGATTCCACACAAACATTTAAGTAAGTTCACTTTATTATTATTATTCTCATTATAATACATGTCACTTTAGTGTCCATTAAATCTTCATTTAAACCCTACTTTTTTTTACAAAATCTGATATGAAACAGATATTTAATATAATAAGAATAAGACTTCCGTTGTCACTAGTGTTATTGAGGCCAATGAAGATGTGAGTGTGTTCACTAACTCACCAACATCCTCTGCAGACAGCCCAGGTTGCTCCCCTCCATCTTTCCATTCACTGCTTCCTGGAAGCTGACAGCATGGCCCCGCCAGATGAGCTCCTCACCAATATCTAAAGTCTGGGAGAGGTGGGATGAGAGGTGGGATGAGAGGTGGGATGAGAGGAGGGATGTGAGGAGGGATGTGAGGATGAGAGGTGGGATGAGAGGTGGGATGAGAGGTGGGATGAGAGGAGGGATGTGAGGAGAGAGGTGGGATGAGAGGAGGGATGTGAGGATGAGGAGGTGGGATGAGAGTTGGATTGTGAGGATGTGAGAGGGTGGATGTGAGATGAGAGGTGGAGGTGAGGAGAGAGTTGGGATGTGAGGATGAGAGGTGGGGAGGAGAGTTGGGACGTGAGGATGAGAGTTGGGAGTGAGGATTGAGAGGTGGGTGAGAGGGTGGATGTGAGAGGAGGGATGTGAGGATGAGAGGTGGGACTTTTGAGGAGAGGAAGGTGGGATGTGAGGATGAGAGGTGGATGAGCGTTGGATGTGAGGATGAGAGGTGGGATGTGAGGAGGAGGTGGGATGTGAGGATGAGAGGTGGGAGGAGAGTTGGGATGTGAGGATGAGAGTTGGGATGTGGGATGGATGAGAGGTGGGATGTGCGGATGAAGGTGGGATGTGAGGATGAGAGGGGGATGTGAGGATGAGGGTGGGATGTGAGGATGAGAGGTGGGATGAGAGTTGGGATGTGAGGATGAGAGGTGGGATGTGATGTGAGGATGAGAGGTGGGATGTGAGGATGAGAGTTGGGATGTGAGGATAGGGGGATTGTGAGGATGAGAGGTGGATGTGAGGATGAGAGGTTGGGATGTGAGGATGAGAGGTGGGATGTGAGGATGAGAGGTGGGAGGTGGGATGAGAGTGAGAGTTGGATGTGAGGATGAGAGGTGGGATGTGAGGATGAGAGGTGGGATGAGAGTTGGGATGTGAGGATGAGAGTTGGGATGTGAGGATGAGAGGTGGGATGTGAGGATGAGAGGTGGGATGTGAGGATGAGAGGTGGGATGTGAGGATGAGAGGTGGGATGAGAGTTGGGATGTGAGGATGAGAGGAGGGATGTGAGGATGAGAGGTGGGATGTGAGGATGAGAGTTGGGATGTGAGGATGAGAGGTGGATGTGAGGATGAGAGGTGGGATGTGAGGATGAGAGGTGGGATGTGAGGATGAGAGGTGGGATGTGAGGATGAGAGGTGGGATGAGAGTTGGGATGTGAGGATGAGAGGTGGGATGTGAGGATGAGAGGTGGGATGTGAGGATGAGAGTTGGGATGTGAGGATGAGAGGTGGAGGTGGGTGTGAGGATGAGAGGTGGGATGCGAGTTG
This sequence comes from Pseudochaenichthys georgianus, assembly GCF_902827115.2. Lineage (NCBI taxonomy): Eukaryota > Metazoa > Chordata > Actinopteri > Perciformes > Channichthyidae > Pseudochaenichthys > Pseudochaenichthys georgianus. The sequence goes on along the minus strand of NC_047525.1, from coordinate 906,276 downwards.
GGATGTGAGGATGAGAGTTGGGATGTGAGAGATGAGAGGTGGGATGTGAGGATGAGGGTGGGAGGATGTGAGGATGAGAGGTGGGATGTGAGGATGAGAGTTGGGATGTGAGGATGAGAGGTGGGATGAGAGGTGGGATGTGAGGATGAGAGTTGGGATGTGAGGATGAGAGGTGGGATGTGAGGATGAGAGGTGGGATGTGAGGATGAGAGGTGGGATGTGAGGATGAGAGGTGGGATGTGAGGATGAGAGGTGGGATGTGAGGATGAGAGGTGGGATGTGAGGATGAGAGGTGGGATGTGAGGACAGATCAATAGAGTTGTGCAGGGATGGTGTCTGTTTGGAGACCGAGCAGGAAAGTAGCATGGCCTGCTCCCCGACAAAAAGCAAGGGGATCTTTCCATAGAAAATAAGATCTGTGTCAAAGCAGGTTGATTGTGCCAACATGTTTTGTTCAGCAGTATAATCTCCACCACTTTTGAAGCGGAAATGCGATCAGTAGTTCAAAGCTAAAGGCGGCTTATGTTTGGCGTGATGCTGTTTACTAGTCTCACTTGTTAGCATCGGCTGTCTTTAGGATACATACACGATTCAGACATTTATCACTGGGGGATTTACTGACATATGTTATGTTCCAAAACATGAACATTTTTCTGCTTGTCTTAACCACATACCTTATTTCAGGCTAACCAAAACATGTTTAAAAAAAGCATTGAGTTCAAGATGAAGGAACTGGAAGTGTTCAAATGCTGACTGGCTCTGGGTGTCAGGACTCCTTCCTCCACCACTCTATAGCAAATCAATAGCCCGCTGACCTTGCCATCAGAGTTGTCGTAGAGCTTGACGCTTGGCCAGGAGGAGACGTCAGAGTGCGAGTAGCTGCAGAGTTTGGCCTGCAGGGGGCTCCAGGAGGCGCAGTAGGTCAGCTGCTCAAAGTCATCCAGCGCTGCCTCCGACCACTCGTCTCCTGGGAACCACAGGAAGATGAAAGGAGCATTTGAAAGCCAATCAGTATAGATCTCAGAAATATGCACACACATCTTTAACTTAGTGATATGTCTGACAGGAAAGAGAAGAGCTTACCTTTTGGTCTCACTCCTGCTAAGTTGCATTCAATAGCTTGGAATGGTAAGCTGAGGAAGTCACTCCTGAAATATGAATGCAGGAAAAACAAAATCTGTTAATAACGAAGCTGTGCCATTTTCCACTGCTGCCACAAACAATGATATGCACTGTTTGCAGCGCTAAAGCACAGCACCCTCACTTCCTGCAAAAGAAAGGGGGGGCTAATGAAAACACGTCATGGTGTTTGAAAGTCTGGACTGCAGTCTGAAGCCCTGCTGTTTGGACCTTCATTACATACATACTATCAGCCTACAGTGTTTCCCACAGATCTGAAATATACTTGGGCGGGTGGTGGCAGCGGGCGGGGGGGGTGCCCGAAGAAAAAAAAAAAAAGAAGTTTTAACAACATGTTTATTTATTGACTTTTCATTCCTGTATAATCATTTTGCGCAAAAATGGCACTGTTTGTCAGAGCACTTCATCCTTCTGGGATTTCATGAAGAACAGCTCCAACGCCTGTGTGTATGGGAACACCTCTGGTGCTGGTCCATTAACTGCCAGGGGGTGCAACAACATTAACCTTTCTGTTGGTCGCTTGTTAGCAGACCCTTCACGCGATGGCAGAGCGAACAGGTACAGGCAGGGCCCTTAATGATAGCCCTATAGTTTAAATCTACTACCCACACATGAACATATGGAAATGGGTTACTATTTAAAAAAATAAATGTATTTATAAATGTATTTAGGAACCTATCCATGTGATTTTTAGTGGGGGTCGACCTCAAATCCTCTAGGGGGTCCAGGGGCATGCCCCCCGGTAAGATTTTTTATTTTATTTTGGAGTTAAATTCATCAATCTGGTGCATTTTGAGGGGAAAATATAGAGACTAGATCTATGGAAACACCTACAGAACTGTATACATTTCAATAATCATAAAATCATGGCCATAACCAATAACATACCATTTCCAATACGAAAAAAACACTGAAACTTGTTTATTAATTTATTTTTGGTTCATTTATAGTTGTGAGTGTGTCTGTGCTCCTGAATCAGCCTCTCCTGTCTCCCTCCTCTCCCCCCTGCTCCTCTTTGAGGCAGCAGCAAAGACTAGTTTCTCTCAACAAGTTTTAAAAGTGTATCTTACCCTTTTTCACCTTAATATTAAGTATAGTCTATGTGTGGGAAACCCTGGCCTATCATAACCACCTAGTGAGGCAACCAACCACATCACCTCTGACCCAAAGCATGTTCTGACCATCTAATGGGAGATACAGGATCCCACCATTCAATAAGGTCAGACTGAAGCATCCTTTGTGCATCAGTCAGTCCTCTCAGTGAACACAGAGCTGATCCCAGATCAGATGCACGCTGAAGGCACCTTTTCTCTCACTGACTGTGCGGTTATGCTCCATGTTTGTGTTTCATGTATTTGTGTCTGGAGATTTGTCTATGTTGGTGTTGGACATGGAGCTGCTGTGACGCAAGTCACATTTCAGACTTTGTCTGACTAATAGAGTGATATGGTATAGTGTATATATTTAGTGGTTAGAGCAGGAACGTGTGATGGGACATGCAGTCATTGATGGACCTTCCTCTCTCACCTCACTCTGCAGAGGCTGTCTCTGGGCAGCTGTCCATTGTCCCCAAAGTCAACATAGTAGAGGTCCACCATTCCAGAGCCCAGCATTCCCAGCACCCTAGCCCTGTTCCATGTACCGTGGTCGTGGTAGGGAGCAGCCACAATGTCCCCGACCACAAAGGTCTCCACCCTCTGATCCTGAAAATGAGGAGGTGACTTGTTATTTCTTAAATGGAAGTGAACAGGGCCTTCATAACTACATAGCATGTATCTGTTTGCATTTCACACATGTATTTATTATTAAAATAAGCACTATTTATTCCAGGAGACAGTATTTCATTTGACATTGCTTTATTTGTGATATACTACCCGCTCTATCGAAATCAGTCGGAAGTCGCAACGGCTCATTTCAAAATAAACGTGGATTTGCGTAAAAAAATAGTTTTTCGGGGTTCCGGTGTTTTGTTTGATTTTAAATAAACAAAGTCTTGGCTTTCAGAATATGAAACTTTTATTTCCAAAATGGCACGATATATACATTTTTGAAACTCGTAAAGGGAAGATGACAGCTCGCCTCTCACTCGCCACTCTGCTGTTCCGCAGCGCCGCTTCCCCTCCCTCCGCTGAAATTATTAATGTAAGGCGTATAGTAATCATAGATAACACGGCAGGGTCCGTTACAGTTTGTTTTCATCTGATTTCAAATAAACAAAGTCTTGGCTTTCAGAATATTAAACTTGTTTCGGCAAATTCAGATGATAAATACAACTTTGAAGCTTCGGCATAATTACAAGCGGAGAACGGAGTAACTTGACGTCACAGCAGGCGTAACAACAACGCTGTTTCTCATAAGGGTTTTCCCCGGGAGACACACACACACACACACACACACACACACACACACACACACACACACACACACACACACACACACACCACACACACACACACACACACACACACACACACACACACACACACACACACACACACACACACACACACACACACACACACACACACACACACACACACACACACACACACACACACACACACACACACACACACACACACACACACACACACACACACACACGTATAAACACACACACACTCCCGAGCTTCCCCCAGACCAGTAATCCAAGTATTTTGATCATTTGCTAATAACCAATCAGATGGATGGATTCCAGAGAAGAGGAAACTTTGAAGGCCTTTTTCTCAAAATGATGACTCTGTGACAGTCATTATATAATGTGACATATTTCACTTAATATTTGGAGAACAAAAACAATCCTGATATCATGAGAAAACTAGGACTCTCCTCTTTCCAGCAGGGTATAAAACTCAAAATGTGTCTTCGGATCAATGCGACTGATTTCGATGGAGCAGGTCACTTATATATAGACGTGTGCATTTACTTGGTTTAAAGCCTTCTCTTCAACATGTAGCTTATTGTATTGTATTTGATTTGACATGTATATCGTTCATTTGATTGGTTTTCCAACATAATGGTGCATTGTTTCATTTATACTCCGTTTCTTCTTGCACACTTTTTGATTGTTTTATGTCTTATATATGTTTTCATATTTCATTTTCATCGCCATAACAACACTGCGCATATGACAATAAAGCCTTTGAATCTTGAATCTTCAGCCAAAACATGTGTATCTTGTCTGGTTAGATTTGAGTTACAGTCTCAATAGGGCAATAAGGGTTTGAAAGGACTGTATTTGCCCCGAGGAGCGGTTTGTCACAGACACGTCTGCAACATCCAGTGATGGTTAAAACACTGTCCGTTCCACCTGACACAGCATCCTTCTCTCTCCCGTGCCTCGGGCTCTGTTATGGAGTTCCAGCGGCTCACTGGTTTTGGTACAACACCTGAGTAGAGACATATGGAGTTGTCCTTACTGTGGGGTTGCCGCTGTTATAGAAGCGTGTCATCTCCTCCGTCAGTTTGTCCAGCTGAAGGGAACGCACCCCGAGGATCTGGATCCAGAAGTGGTTGGGGTTCTCTGATGCAGAAACATAAACCTCGAGGTGTTCATCAGGCTGGAAGCTCAGGTCTGGGCTGGGAACTGGATGACAGAGAGGAAGATCATTTGGAACGGCTTCCAAGGACATATAACAGTGAGAAATGTAAGAGAAGGTGAACTCACTCTCAAACTTGGAGACTTCAGAGAGGGATTCTGTGGAGACACTGTCCTCCTCCTCACCCTCCTCCTCCTTGTTGTCTGTGACGTCCAGCTCCTGAACCGTGTCTTGTGGCTCTCCTGTGGTGCCGTTAGCATGGAGGAGCCCATTCCTCTCAGGCTGGGAGCAGGGGCTGTTGTTGCTTAGTCCCACTGGAGCTTCAGGCTCTGTGCTGTCTGGCCTCTGACTCACAGCAGTATGACCGCGCTTCGGCCGCAGGGCAGACGACTGGGAGATCTTCGTCCTCACCATCATGTCCTCTCTGACTTTTTCTAGAATCAGTTCCTGCAGACAGACAATGAGAGTAGGAGTTACGTTGCTATATATGTATTATAGGTGACCACACAGGGGTAGTTCAGATAAGTGGACCCTCCTCACCTTGGCCTGCTCCACCTCCTGCCTGCTCCCTGTAATCGTCACCGTGCCTTTGGCCCCAGGGCCGAGCGTCTTCTCTTTAGAACAAGACACTTTGGCCCCTGTGGTCCTGGTGATCAGCTTTAAACTCTCTCCACCACGGCCTGCAACAAACACACAATCAGACTCAAAGTGCATTATATTTTACAAACATAAACAAAATCACCTTCAGAGCCTCAAAGGAACTGTGAATGGATCTTAATGTTGTGTTTGAATCCAAAGCCAAGGTCTCACTTTGAAGGTCACCTTGGTTCTCAGACGATTGATGCTAAGTTAAGTTAGAATGTTAAGTTACAGTTCTAGAATGTTAAGTTACAGTTCTAGAATGTTAAGCTACAATTCTAGAATGTTAAGTTACAGTTCTAGAATGTTGAGTTACAATTCAGTTCTAGAATGTTAAGTTACAGTTCTAGAATGTTAAGTTACAGTTCTAGAATGTTAAGTTACAATTCTAGAATGTTGAGTTACAATTCTAGAATGTTGAGTTACAATTCAGTTCTAGAATGTTGAGTTACAGTTCTAGAATGTTAAGTTACAGTTCTAGAATGTTAAGTTACAGTTCTAGAATGTTGAGTTACAATTCAGTTCTAGAATGTTGAGTTACAGTTCAGTTCTAGAATGTTAAGTTACAGTTCTAGAATGTTAAGTTACAATTCTAGAATGTTGAGTTACAATTCAGTTCTAGAATGTTAAGTTACAGTTCTAGAATGTTAAGTTACAATTCTAGAATGTTGAGTTACAATTCAGTTCTAGAATGTTAAGTTACAGTTCTAGAATGTTAAGTTACAGTTCTAGAATGTTAAGTTACAATTCTAGAATGTTGAGTTACAATTCAGTTCTAGAATGTTAAGTTACAGTTCTAGAATGTTAAGTTACAATTCTAGAATGTTAAGTTACAGTTCTAGAATGTTAAGTTACAATTCTAGAATGTTGAGTTACAATTCAGTTCTAGAATGTTGAGTTACAATTTAGTTCTAGAATGTTAAGTTACAATTCTAGAATGTTGAGTTACAATTCAGTTCTAGAATGTTAAGTTACAGTTCTAGAATGTTAAGTTACAATTCTAGAATGTTAAGTTACAGTTCTAGAATGTTAAGTTACAATTCTAGAATGTTGAGTTACAATTCAGTTCTAGAATGTTGAGTTACAGTTCAGTTCTAGAATGTTAAGTTACAGTTCTAGAATGTTGAGTTACAATTCTAGAATGTTGAGTTACAATTCAGTTCTAGAATGTTGAGTTACAGTTCAGTTCTAGAATGTTAAGTTACAGTTCTAGAATGTTAAGTTATAGTTCTAGAATGTTAAGTTACAATTCTAGAATGTTGAGTTACAATTCAGTTCTAGAATGTTAAGTTACAGTTATAGAATGTTAAGTTACAATTCTAGAATGTTGAGTTACAATTCAGTTCTAGAATGTTAAGTTACAGTTCTAGAATGTTGAGTTACAATTCTAGAATGTTGAGTTACAATTCAGTTCTAGAATGTTGAGTTACAGTTCAGTTCTAGAATGTTAAGTTACAGTTCTAGAATGTTAAGTTATAGTTCTAGAATGTTAAGTTACAATTCTAGAATGTTGAGTTACAATTCAGTTCTAGAATGTTAAGTTACAGTTATAGAATGTTAAGTTACAATTCTAGAATGTTGAGTTACAATTCAGTTCTAGAATGTTAAGTTACAGTTCTAGAATGTTAAGTTATAGTTCTAGAATGTTAAGTTACAATTCTAGAATGTTGAGTTACAGTTCAGTTCTAGAATGTTAAGTTACAGTTCTAGAATGTTAAGTTACAATTCTAGAATGTTGAGTTACAATTCAGTTCTAGAATGTTAAGTTACAGTTCTAGAATGTTAAGTTACAGTTCTAGAATGTTGAGTTACAATTCTAGAATGTTAAGTTACAGTTCTATAATGTTAAGTTACAATTCTAGAATGTTGAGTTACAGTTCAGTTCTAGAATGTTAAGTTACAGTTCTAGAATGTTAAGTTACAATTCTAGAATGTTGAGTTACAATTCAGTTCTAGAATGTTAAGTTACAGTTCTAGAATGTTAAGTTACAGTTCTAGAATGTTGAGTTACAATTCTAGAATGTTAAGTTACAGTTCTATAATGTTAAGTTACAATTCTAGAATGTTGAGTTACAATTCAGTTCTAGAATGTTGAGTTACAATTCAGTTCTAGAATGTTAAGTTACAATTCTAGAATGTTGAGTTACAATTCAGTTCTAGAATGTTGAGTTACAATTCAGTTCTAGAATGTTAAGTTACAATTCTAGAATGTTAAGTTACAGTTCTAGAATGTTAAGTTACAGTTCTAGAATGTTAAGTTACAATTCTAGAATGTTGAGTTACAATTCAGTTCTAGAATGTTGAGTTACAGTTCAGTTCTAGAATGTTGAGTTACAGTTCTAGAATGTTAAGTTACAATTCTAGAATGTTGAGTTACAATTCAGTTCTAGAATGTTAAGTTACAGTTCTAGAATGTTGAGTTACAGTTCTAGAATGTTAAGTTACAGTTCTAGAATGTTGAGTTACAATTCTAGAATGTTAAGTTACAGTTCTAGAATGTTGAGTTACAATTCTAGAATGTTAAGTTACAGTTCTATAATGTTAAGTTACAATTCTAGAATGTTGAGTTACAATTCAGGTCTAGAATGTTGAGTTACAATTCAGTTCTAGAATGTTAAGTTACAGTTCTAGAATGTTGAGTTACAATTCTAGAATGTTAAGTTACAGTTCTAGAATGTTAAGTTACAATTCTAGAATGTTGAGTTACAATTCAGTTCTAGAATGTTAGGTTACAATTCTAGAATGTTGAACGTCTAATGTTCAACATTCTAGAATTTGTATTCAACATTGTAGAGCTTTAAATTACAATTCTAGACTTTTAAATCAACATTCTAGAATTTTAAGTCAACATTCCAGAATTTTAAATTAACATTCTAGAATTTAAATTCAACATTCTAGAATTGTAATTCCACATTTTTATTTTTTGTAATTAACATTAGAGAATTGTAATTCAACATTCTAAAATTGTAATTCAAAATTATACCATTTTAATTCAACATGCACTAGAATTTGAAAGTACGCAGCTGAAAGAAATCTGCCCCTTCCTTCAGACTTCCTTACAGAGCCCCTCCTCCAACACACTCTTCTACAATGTTTATTAAAAGGTCACATGTCATGCATTTCCGGTTATTACCCGTCCCCTTGTGTGTCATAAAACTCTAACACAGAAAAGACCTGGACATTTCTCTTTTTTCCATCCGGAGGTCCAAATATGGACACACACACACACACACACACACACACACACACACACACACACACACACACACACACACACACACACACACACACACACACACACACACACACACACACACACACACACACACACACACACACACACACACACACACACACACACACACACACACACACAGTGACTCGTGAGTGGGTGTATGTGTGCTCAGGCTGAGCTCCGCAGCAACCAGGAAATGACACCAGTAACCCAGCTCACCCTGTCTGCTAGTTCCAGAGTAGAAAAACTAGCTAAGTGTGTTAGGTCTAACTCTTAGTGTATTTCATTTTGCTCCACTCAACGGTCCATCACAGCGGCGGAGCTGTGATCCGGAAGAGCTGCATGTTTTCCGTCAGCAGCAGCTGATCTGATCTCTCTCTCGTGTCCGGTTAGACTTCACTCGCGTTTATGTCCAAATCTATCAGATCTCGCTAGTTCTAATGATATGACTGCCTGCTTATCAAAGGACCTAAACAATAAGCGTTGCTTGGCAACGGCTTGTGGCCGCAAGTATAGCGCAGCATTATGCATATGTATATGAGGGGTCAAAATCCCATGCTCATAAAATGTTACAATTCAGTTCTAGAATGTTGAGTTACAGTTCTAGAATGTTAAGTTACAGTTCTAGAATGTTAAGTTACAGTTCTAGAATGTTGAGTTACAATTCAGTTCTAGAATGTTGAGTTACAGTTCAGTTCTAGAATGTTAAGTTACAGTTCTAGAATGTTAAGTTACAATTCTAGAATGTTGAGTTACAATTCAGTTCTAGAATGTTAAGTTACAGTTCTAGAATGTTAAGTTACAATTCTAGAATGTTGAGTTACAATTCAGTTCTAGAATGTTAAGTTACAGTTCTAGAATGTTAAGTTACAGTTCTAGAATGTTAAGTTACAATTCTAGAATGTTGAGTTACAATTCAGTTCTAGAATGTTAAGTTACAGTTCTAGAATGTTAAGTTACAATTCTAGAATGTTAAGTTACAGTTCTAGAATGTTAAGTTACAATTCTAGAATGTTGAGTTACAATTCAGTTCTAGAATGTTGAGTTACAATTTAGTTCTAGAATGTTAAGTTACAATTCTAGAATGTTGAGTTACAATTCAGTTCTAGAATGTTAAGTTACAGTTCTAGAATGTTAAGTTACAATTCTAGAATGTTAAGTTACAGTTCTAGAATGTTAAGTTACAATTCTAGAATGTTGAGTTACAATTCAGTTCTAGAATGTTGAGTTACAGTTCAGTTCTAGAATGTTAAGTTACAGTTCTAGAATGTTGAGTTACAATTCTAGAATGTTGAGTTACAATTCAGTTCTAGAATGTTGAGTTACAGTTCTAGAATGTTAAGTTACAATTCTAGAATGTTGAGTTACAATTCAGTTCTAGAATGTTAAGTTACAGTTCTAGAATGTTGAGTTACAATTCTAGAATGTTGAGTTACAATTCAGTTCTAGAATGTTAAGTTACAGTTCTAGAATGTTGAGTTACAATTCTAGAATGTTGAGTTACAATTCAGTTCTAGAATGTTGAGTTACAGTTCAGTTCTAGAATGTTAAGTTACAGTTCTAGAATGTTAAGTTATAGTTCTAGAATGTTAAGTTACAATTCTAGAATGTTGAGTTACAATTCAGTTCTAGAATGTTAAGTTACAGTTATAGAATGTTAAGTTACAATTCTAGAATGTTGAGTTACAATTCAGTTCTAGAATGTTAAGTTACAGTTCTAGAATGTTAAGTTATAGTTCTAGAATGTTAAGTTACAATTCTAGAATGTTGAGTTACAGTTCAGTTCTAGAATGTTAAGTTACAGTTCTAGAATGTTAAGTTACAATTCTAGAATGTTGAGTTACAATTCAGTTCTAGAATGTTAAGTTACAGTTCTAGAATGTTAAGTTACAGTTCTAGAATGTTGAGTTACAATTCTAGAATGTTAAGTTACAGTTCTATAATGTTAAGTTACAATTCTAGAATGTTGAGTTACAATTCAGTTCTAGAATGTTGAGTTACAATTCAGTTCTAGAATGTTAAGTTACAATTCTAGAATGTTGAGTTACAATTCAGTTCTAGAATGTTGAGTTACAATTCAGTTCTAGAATGTTAAGTTACAATTCTAGAATGTTAAGTTACAGTTCTAGAATGTTAAGTTACAGTTCTAGAATGTTAAGTTACAATTCTAGAATGTTGAGTTACAATTCAGTTCTAGAATGTTGAGTTACAGTTCAGTTCTAGAATGTTAAGTTACAGTTCTAGAATGTTAAGTTACAATTCTAGAATGTTGAGTTACAATTCAGTTCTAGAATGTTAAGTTACAGTTCTAGAATGTTGAGTTACAGTTCTAGAATGTTAAGTTACAGTTCTAGAATGTTGAGTTACAATTCTAGAATGTTAAGTTACAGTTCTAGAATGTTGAGTTACAATTCTAGAATGTTAAGTTACAGTTCTATAATGTTAAGTTACAATTCTAGAATGTTGAGTTACAATTCAGGTCTAGAATGTTGAGTTACAATTCAGTTCTAGAATGTTAAGTTACAGTTCTAGAATGTTGAGTTACAATTCTAGAATGTTAAGTTACAGTTCTAGAATGTTAAGTTACAATTCTAGAATGTTGAGTTACAATTCAGTTCTAGAATGTTAGGTTACAATTCTAGAATGTTGAACGTCTAATGTTCAACATTCTAGAATTTGTATTCAACATTGTAGAGCTTTAAATTACAATTCTAGACTTTTAAATCAACATTCTAGAATTTTAAGTCAACATTCCAGAATTTTAAATTAACATTCTAGAATTTAAATTCAACATTCTAGAATTGTAATTCCACATTTTTATTTTTTGTAATTAACATTAGAGAATTGTAATTCAACATTCTAAAATTGTAATTCAAAATTATACCATTTTAATTCAACATGCACTAGAATTTGAAAGTACGCAGCTGAAAGAAATCTGCCCCTTCCTTCAGACTTCCTTACAGAGCCCCTCCTCCAACACACTCTTCTACAATGTTTATTAAAAGGTCACATGTCATGCATTTCCGGTTATTACCCGTCCCCTTGTGTGTCATAAAACTCTAACACAGAAAAGACCTGGACATTTCTCTTTTTTCCATCCGGAGGTCCAAATATGGACACACACACACCACACACATACACACACACCACACACACACACACACACACACACACACACACACACACACACACACACACACACACACACACACACACACACACACACACACACACACACACACACACACACACACACACACACACACACACACACACACACACACACACACACACACACACACACAGACACACACACACACCACACACACACACACACACACACACACACACACACACACACACACAGTGACTCGTGTGTGTGTGTGTGTGTGCTCAGGCTGAGCTCCGCAGCAACCAGGAAATGACACCAGTAACCCAGCTCACCCTGTCTGCTAGTTCCAGAGTAGAAAAACTAGCTAAGTGTGTTAGGTCTAACTCTTAGTGTATTTCATTTTGCTCCACTCAACGGTCCATCACAGCGGCGGAGCTGTGATCCGGAAGAGCTGCATGTTTTCCGTCAGCAGCAGCTGATCTGATCTCTCTCTCGTGTCCGGTTAGACTTCACTCGCGTTTATGTCCAAATCTATCAGATCTCGCTAGTTCTAATGATATGACTGCCTGCTTATCAAAGGACCTAAACAATAAGCGTTGCTTGGCAACGGCTTGTGGCCGCAAGTATAGCGCAGCATTATGCATATGTATATGAGGGGTCAAAATCCCATGCTCATAAAATGCTCATATATTTTCTCTTCCTTCCCCACGCCCCAAAATAAATAAATAAATATACCAATTTTAGGAAAAGTAAGGACGTTTGAGCAGTGTGGGTTTTATATGAACAGAGTTACACATATTTCAAAACGTGAAGTGTAATAACTGCAGGTGCCTCCCTGTCAGAATGACAAAGGTCCTCAGAGAAGCTCAAGCCCATGTTTCACTACATTAAGTAAAACTTATTAAAAAGATCAGTTCAATGCAACTAATGTCGTCTTAGTGTTATCGCATGATGTTAAAATTGGTTTGCCATGCATTTCGTGATGGATTGTAAACATTTGAAATGTAGCATTTAAAGGTGGGGTAGGTAAGTTTCAGAAACCAACTCGAGTGCACTAACATTTGAAAGTACACAGCCGTTGTACTTTTTACAGTACCACGGCTTCCACAGATGACATTTTTTATGGATTTGTTGTCAAAGCACTTCAGATATTCATTGCTATCGGGATGTTAAGAGCATTCCATGGAATATAACAAAAAGTGTATCTCGAGCCGGTTTCTGAAACTTACCTACCCCACCTTTAAGTGTTTCTCAGTTACTGTTGTTGTTTTAATAAATGATGGTGCAGCGCTGCAGGCCTATGTACCTCTTTATATAGGCATTTCTTCCCTAACAAATAGTTGTTGCGCTGATCAGGGGGTACTTGGCTGAATCTTTTTTTCAAAGGGGGTACATTATTGAAAAAGTTTGAGAACCACTGATGTAGGCTGTAGCTACTGTGCATGTGACAATCCAGCCTTTGAATGTTATGGAATCTGAATGTGGGAATCCCTCTTGTAATCCTCTACCTATTATACGTCCGAAGGCTGTCTGAGGAACGTCCAGAGCCTCGCTCAGCTGCTCACAGTCAGTGAGCAGGTTCTCCAGCACACAGCGAGCCAGCAGGACCTGCTCCTGGGTGCCCTGCATCAGGAAGCTCACGGAGCTGTGACCCTGCTCCCCGGGGTCCGACAACACCCGCACCTGAGCTCCAGACCTCTGGCTCACCTGAGAGACACAGGAGAGCACTTAGACCTCTCCACACACTCCTGTCAATCAGCAGCTAATTGTAACACACACTTGCAGTTGGTGCTCAATGTGAGAAGGGGTTTGGATTGGTACAAACCCCATTCATAACAATACAATCATTCATTGTTTGGTTACTCATCATAAACATGACAATCAGATCATCAAAAACAGAACAGGCTCTCTTATGTTTTGTCTTTATTTGATCTTTTTTTTGCAGATTTTGAATTCTTATGTCTATATTAGGGCTGTCAGTCGATTCAAATATTTAATCGCAAATTAATCGCACATTTTGTATCTGTTCTAAATGTACCTTAGAGGAATATTTTTCAAGTTTTTAATACTCTTATCAACATATGAGTGGACAAATATGCTTTATGCTAATGTTTATTATCATTTGAACAATGACAAATATTCTCATGAATATTAAACACAACAACCTCTGAACTGTGTGTGTGTGTGTGTGTGTGTGTGTGTGATGGATCGTTGCACAACAATGCACGTAAGGTCTCTCTTGCTCGCTCGGGCCACACATGCACACACCCTCCCGGTCCTCCAGATGGCCAGTCGGTGCCTGCCGGTGAGCGTGGAAGTGTGGCAGGAGCGGGGCTGTCAGCATCAGCTTGTAGATGGTATTTTAAACTTGATGCGCTCTGAAACTACGGGGCGGCCGAGGACAACAAATACACATGCGTTAATCGCGTTAAAATAATTAGTGGCGTTAATTTTTTTTGCGTTAACAGCCCTAGTTTATATACATTTGTCATTCTAATTGTTTTTATTGATCTTTTGATCCAATTCTTTACTTGTGAATACTTTAGCTATATATTTCTGCAGATGAACTAATAATGAAAGTAATCATTGATTATAATATACCTCAAAATAATAACACATTGACAAAAAACCATATCTTAACAGTAAGATATAAAACCTTTATCTATGTCCATTTAGATTGACTTTAGAATGCCGACCACAAACCTTTGTGAGCAGATACATATGTGTCTGGTATTGATCGACCCACCTCGTCCAGAAAGTTGGCTCGGTGTCTGGATATGTTTCTGTACACTTCTACAGGAACGGTCATCTGGGACTCCTCAGGCTTGGGCCCAGGACCTTGAAGAGCACAGCCTTGTTAGTCACAGATAAGGTTATCAGAACATAAACACTAAATCCTACACTTTGTTACATTTGGCAGAATGTATTGGAATATGGCAAGTGTGGAAAAAGGTTAACACCTGCATGAACACATACACACTCACTGATGGTGCTGCTGCTTATATGGCGATAGACGATGTAGCCCACTGTGGCCCCGACAGAGAGCCCTGCAGCCAGGGCCACCATCTTGCCCGAGCTCAGGGGGCTCCTGTGACTCTCCTTCACGGCGTCCATAACCCCACGTGAAGGCAGTGGGATGCTCCACCTTGACACACACATGATACACGTCTCCTTCACAATCCTCCCGTAAGTTACTGCTTATTTCTATCCATTCCTGTGCACCCCCTCCCTCCCACCATCCTTTACAACACATCCGGATTCTGTTATTGCAAAATGTGAATTACAATCAGCAGAAGCCGATTAGCTTGTGTCAACAAGCCTCAGTGTGTTGTGGGCACCTGGACAGCCATGCAGCACACAGCTGGAAGCAGCAGCCAGCCTGATCCCAACACAGACCAGTGTTCTCACACATCCGCATTACATACAGACTTCCATTATATTTCATCTACTTTTCCCAATTGAATAGATGCTGTCCTATTGACATGAGGATACGTGTTGTTCATGTGTGTAACTGTGTATCAGTTAGTGTTCACTTCTTACTCAAAGCACCCTGGAGGTCCTGAGACCTGAACGTGAGAACCACTGCAAGAGATTCTTACGTTACAGCTTTTACTCTCTCAATTGCCAAAAACAATTAGCCTGCAAAACGTGCACAAGCAGTCACACACACACAAAGTAGACCCTAAATGACTGAACATGTAGTGTATGCACATCCACACAGCACTGCGCTTCTGATAAATGCACAAAGCCACACTGAAGCTGCTGCTGCACACTGCACCGTTACCTCCAGCCATTCAACAGCCAGCACTCAGTCGGTCACTTTCGAGGCCTGTAGTGTCAGACTGCTGCAAACTACAACTCTCAAATGCGGCTTTCACACCAGCGCTTTTCAGTTTCTAGCTCCGAGCGGGAGCTTTTCTGGTTCAGCTCCGGTTTCCCTTTTCAGCTCCCGCTCTGTTCACACCGCCCACTGGCGCCCCAGAGCTGCCCCTGCTGCGTCATGACGTCACCGTTTACATCGCTGATTTGCCCCCCAACGGCAGCTCACAACAACAACAACAACAACTGCGTCGGGTCGATGATCGTGTTGCTTTTAATCACACGAAGCCAGAATAAATTGAATAACGACTTCTCCAACCTTATACTTTTCTCCAGAGTGCCGTGGTTCATTGTTTATTAAATGTGTTTCTGCAGCATTTACCGACCGCTGCAGTGCTGCTCTTCCACGGGAGTTTATTCTCCCGTTAGCTCCCGGTTAGCTCGCACTGCAGCGGCCGCTCTAAAGTATCCACTGTCCGACTCACACAAGCAGCTGATGCATATCCCCAGTTCCCTTAGCCTAAGTGAATGTGTGTCAGTCTGAATTGACACTGTTTGGTATCACAACGCTGTTATGAAAGTTTCTCTGGTATAAAACGGGTGATGTTGGCATAGCAACCGAAGCTAAACTGACTACTTGCATCCGATAGCTGCAATAATACAAAACAACACGTCTGCCTCTCTCCACAATGATCGATAACAGTGAACGGATGGTCAAAGTAAGGCACACATAAACAGAATCACACGAAGCCTGGTTAGTGTTGCCTGACTTTATAAAGTGTGTTTATAGGCACTACTGCTTGTAGGCAGGCTGACAGTCGACCCATGGGAGGTGGGTTTAGTTTCCTGCACGCCTCGACGTAAGCGACGTCACCTCTTAGCTCCAAAGCTCTTGCCTCTGGACCGACAATTTTTTGGAGCTGGAAATGAAGCGGATTCTGGAGCTAAGAGCCGGCGCAGCTCCGGTGTGAACTGGAAAACCCGGCGCTTTTCAGGCTCTAGCTCCGAGCCGGAGCTGAAAAGGCGCCGGTGTGAAAGGGGCAACACAGAAACAGAACGCACTTGAGGTAAGCGGGCATGGGGGGGGGGGGGGGAAGCACACAGCACCACCATGCAGATGTGTGTCTCACTGGGAGAGGAGGGCTCTGGGGCTGTAGTTGAGAAACACATGGGATTTGGACACTCCAACGTCCATCTCGGTGACTAACAGACACAATCTTCTCCAATCCTGGCTCTTTTTTTGTTTACATCCAAGTTCAAGACTACTGGCAGACAGGCAGAGGGAGAAGAACGTGTCAGCATATCAATGAAGTCACTAGAACACAGCAAAGGGCCAGCCATATTGCTCTGTGCTGTCCTTTTGAGGAGAGCAGAACGTCATCATCATAGATTTCATCCCTTTTTCCAGTTCTCTGCTGTGGTAAAAAATAATACAATACAGGACGTTTTTTTCTAAGATCCTTGATTAAAAATAGCAATTTGTAATCAATCAGGGAACATAATGTTAGATTTCTCTGGATTCCAGATGATTTGGGCATTCAAAAGATCCATCATACACACTTTGGTGTCAATCAAATCAGTGGTGGAAGAAGTGCGGAAGTAAAAGTACCAACACTAAATTGTAAAAGTACTCTGTATACAAGTACAAGTCCTGCATTCAATATCTCTCTAGTAAAAGTGCAAACGTATCAGCATCAAAATATACTTAAAGTACCAAAAGCAAAAGTACTTGTTTTGACTACAAGTAGAAATACATTCATGTCAAAATACTTAATTAAAAGTAAAGGTCCTACATTCTTTTTTATTTTTTTATTGGAAGCAAATACACCAACAAAACAACAGAGCAGTGTCACAGATAACTTCCATTCATCCATTTCCCCCCGTCGTTTTATCCCTCCCACAATTCCACCCAAAGGAGAACACTTCTCAGTACACAAAATGAAAACAGTACAAAATACATATAACAAATACATAAGTATGAAAATAAAAAATAATAATTTAAAAAAAAAAAAAAAAAAAAAAGAGGGGGGGGGGTGGCTCAGTCGTCACAGTCAGGCAGGGATGTCAGAGATTCAATATGATTTAAGAAAGGTCTCCACGTTTTTTCAAAAGAACTTAAGGAACAGTTGAGGGAAAACCTAAGCTTTTCGAGTTTAATGGACAGTAACATTTCTTTCACCCACCTGCTATGAGATGGAGGTTGAGCGTGTTTCCAATTGAGGAGTATAAGTCGCCTGGCTAACAGGGTGGCAAAGGCTAGAACAGTCTGAATAACTTTAGAGGTAACAGGCTGCAGGGGGGCACCAAACAAGACCAAGAGAGGATCTGAAAGGATAGTAGTATTATATGCTGTGCTAAGAGTTTTGAAGACATCGGACCAGAATGTGGTGAGCCTAGGGCAGAGACAGAACATATGGGAATGATTGGCTGGGGATTGTTTGCACCTATTACAAGAGTCAGTTACATTGGGGAAAATCCGAGAAAGCCTCAAGTTAGTGTAGTGAACTTTGTGCACCACTTTACACTGTATGAGGCCGTGCCTTGCACAGATTGAAGAGGAGTGAACCAACCGTAAAACTTGTCGCCAATAATCATCGGGCAGTGTGATTCCAAGCTCCTGCTCCCAAGAATCCCTGGGGCCGGTCGCTGGGCTGTCAATAGCAGAACTGATAAGGCTGTAAATGCTAGAAATTAGCCGCTTTTGTTCGGGATCAAGCGCCACTAACAAGTCAACCAGGGTTTCTGGGGGACGGCTCGGGAATTTGGGGTTCTGATTCTGGACAAAATGCCTCGTCTGAAAAAAACGAAATAGGTGGGTTCTAGGCAGGTCGAATTTCTTCGAGAGCTCCGGGAAGGACATAAAAGTCCCCTGGTTGTAGAGGTCCCTAAATGTGGTTAACCCTTTGTCAAACCAAGTCCGAAAGGCCATATCGGTGCAAGAGGGCAGAAATAGGTGATTACTTACAATGGGGGAGAGATCTGAGGCCCTATGGAGGCCTAGGCTCTTCCTAAATTGAATCCAAATTCTAATGGTGTTAGTTACCACTGGATTTGAGGTGAAGTTGGAGATAGACAGAGGGAGTTGGGAGCAAACCAGGGAGTGAAGAGAGAGTTTAGATGATGCAAGTTCCATATCCACCCACGTAGGGCGTAAGCCGTCTGCAGCATTGTTAAACCAGTATAAAAGTTTATGAATATTACAGGACCAGTAATAGTGTAGGAGATTGGGCAATGCCAAGCCTCCAAGAGCCCTTGGGAGCTGTAGCACTGATCTTCTGATGCGTGGATTTTTTTTGCCCCAGAGGAAAGAGCTTATTAGTTGATCGAGCAATTTGAAAAAAGACTTCTTAATAAGGATGGGGATATGTGAGAAAAGATATAGAAACTTGGGTAAAACAATCATTTTAACCAAATTAACACGACCCACTAGGGATAATGGGAGTGCAGACCATCTGACAAAGTCCAGTTTACACCTCTCAAGGAGAGGAGAGACATTTTTGGAGAAAAGGCGATCAATTGAGTCAGTAATATGCACCCCCAAATATTTAAACCCGTCTGTAGAATATTTGAAAGGGAAATAAGCTGGGGGTATACTTTTAGCTGTAGAATTGATGGGGAAAACTTCGCTCTTGTGGAGGTTAAGTTTATAGCCTGAATAGGACCCAAATTTGTCGAGGATGTCTAGAACCACGGGAAGAGAGGCAGCTGGATTAGACATGTATAAAAGGAGGTCGTCGGCGTATAACGATAATTTATGAACTTTCCCAGCTCTGGTGATACCCTCAAATCCACCCTCCTGACGCAGCCAGATTGCTAAAGGCTCGATAGCTATGGCAAATAAGAGGGGGGAGAGAGGGCAGCCCTGTCTGGTACCTCGATAAAGGGGAAATGGGGCAGACTGGAGACCGTTTGTGTGGACTGAGGCAACTGGGCAGGCATAAAGCAATTTGACCCAAGATATAAACTCTGAATTGAAACCAAATTTCTGCAACACAAAAAAAAGGAAGCTCCATTCCACCCTGTCGAAAGCCTTCTCCGCATCTAGTGAAATAATCAATTCCGGACTGCATGAACTAGATAAGCCAATGATATTCAAGAGCCTCCTTGTGTTATGAAATGAGTGTCTTCCAAGCATGAAACCTGTTTGGTCGGTAGATATTATACTTGGTAGGACCCGTTGTAGGCGTTGGGCTAGGATCTTTGACAGGATCTTTAAGTCAACATTTAAGAGGGAGATGGGCCTATAGCTACCACACATAAGAGGGTCTTTATCACTCTTAAGCAGAAGAGAAATGGAGGCCTCCGACAGGGTGGGAGGCAGGCGGCCCTCAGCAAAAGACTCATTATACATTCTCTGAAGGGCTGGTGCAATTATGCCAGGGAGTAACTTAAAAAATTCAACAGAAAACCCGTCAGGGCCTGGAGTTTTACCGTTCTGAAGTGACATAATTGCCTCCTGTACTTCCTTGATAGAGATTGGACTTCCCAGCTCCTTACACAAATCCTCATTTATTTTGGGGAAAACTGTCCTATCTAGAGGATTATCTCCATCCCAAACATCTGGAGGACATTGGGAGGAATAGAGGTTAGTGTAGAAAGAACAAAATATCTTATTGATCTCTGTCGGGTCCGAGGAAACTTCACCTAAAGTAGATTTGATCTTGGGGATCAATCTGGATAGTGTAGCTGCACGAGCCTGGTGTGCTAATAGTCTTCCCGCTTTGTCCCCAGTCTCAAAGAAACGTTGTCTAGCGAGGAATAACTGCTTCTGAGTCTTACATGTGGACATTAAATCAAATTTGGACTGAAGTTGAAGGCGTTCCTTATAAAGAGCAGGGGTAGGAGCTGAAGCATACAACTGATCAATTCTAAATACCTCCTTAGTGAGCGCCTCCGACACTCGCCTTTCTGCCTTCCTTAGGTTTGAGACATAGGAGATGATTTGGCCACGCATAAACGCCTTGCATGCTTCCCATAGCGTGCGTCTAGAGATCTCTGGAGAATCATTAGTATCGAAGAACAAGGAGATCTGCGTATGGAGGAATTCTTTAAAGGAAGTGTGGGCTAGTAGGGAGGAGTTAAGTCTCCATTGTCTGGATGAGGGGACGCGACTAGGAAAGCTAATATCAATAGATACGGGGGCATGATCTGAGATAACAATACTATGGTAATCACATGAGTGGACCTCTGATCGAAAGTAATTATCCAAGAGAAAAAAATCTATCCGAGAGTACGAATGATGGACGTGTGAAAAAAATGAAAAGGCTTCGACTGAATGGGATTTGACTCTCCATGGGTCGAATAAACCTAAACTAGATTTATATGTGTCAAGGACTTTAGCTGACTTGGATAACGCCAGGGGCTTAGAGGAAGACCTGTCTAGGGAGGGGTTTTGAGTTAAATTGAAATCACCGCCGATAATTAAGTAATGGTCATCAACTTTAGGGAGTGAGGAGAAAAAATGTTTAATAAATGTATCATCATCCCATGTTGGAGCATAAGCACAGGCCATAACCACCGGCATACTACACAGTCTACCAGAAATAATTACAAATCGACCATTTGGGTCCTCAATGGAGTTTGATAACTCAAATGGGACATTCTTGTGTATAAGGATAGCCGCACCTCTTGCCCTAACTGGGAATTTAGAGTGAAATACATCCCTTATCCAAGGTCGCTTGAGAAGGCCAATCTCTGAGGAACAAAGGTGGGTTTCTTGTAAAAAGAAAATATCACCCCTAAGTTGCTTTAAATGAGTCATTACCTTATTACGTTTGATGGGCTGATTGGCACCCTTCAGGTTCCAAGAGATAAAGCGAAGATTCTTACCCTGAGTCGTCATATCATAAGGAGACGAGGGGCACTAACTCTCCCATGGCTGACGTGACTCCCGAGCCAAAGGAAAAGGGGAAAAAACAAGAAAAACACACAAAAAAAACAACAACCCTCCCACCCCCCCATTCCCTTATACAAACCAAGCGCGACCACATCTTCACTCCCAACAGGGTATCCCTTTCTGCTTCCATAACCTACTCTTACTCGGAGGTCAACCGGTTAAACAATATGAAAAATAAATAAAAATATCCCACATTTTAAAGAACATATATGATTACATTGAAGCAACATTAGTCCTCAACTTTAAACAAGCCGTCAATAAGTTTGCCTAAACAATTACCTCAAAAACACAAAAACATCCCACTTAAGAAACTCTACTGCAGGATAGGATATGGCAAGAGATAAAAGCAAACAAAAAGAGGTAATAATAGCAATAATTAAATAAAGTGCCTGATATAGGATAGCCTAACCGTCGCATTGGAAGAAACATAACATGTTTACCATCGTAATCAAAACAGGGGGAAAAAATGGTGATAAAATCACATGCGGCGACCACACCGTGCAATTGGAAGTAAACAAAGTCCCCATCATAACAAAGACAAATACATGGAGTCTATACACGTCGCTCCCGGAACATACGGAGAGTAAACACAACTCACGCGCCGACCCGTTTCCATGGTCACCACGGCGCTCTTGCAAGGTGACCGCATAGCAGTGAGTACACGGGGCAGCATGCAGTAGCAGGAGCAGACGGCTCATCCCCTAAACGCACCAGGAGCGTCTGCGCCGCGTTACGGCCGCGCCGCGGCGGTCGTAAGGATCGCGGCCACTCTAGTCAATGGGTGCTATTCCACCACACGCGCCGCGTTACGGCTCAGACGCGTCCCAGGAGCGGCTCGGCGCAGCGCTTCTCTAAAATTAGGATGAATCCTATTTTTTCCGCGGCGCAGCCGTAAGGTAAGGTCGGGCAGGCAGCCCCCCCCTCGCAGGAAGTGGAAAGGTGAGCATCCGGGCCAGGCCCATCCCGCATATATACTAATTTAGCAGACCCCCCTCCTTCATCACAACACCTCCACTACGATACGCACAATGGACGACGAGGTGTTCATAATGGAAGTGGAGAAACACACAATTGTATACGATGTAACCAATGCTTTTTACAAGGACAACATCAGAAAGGACAAGGCCTGGTTTTTAGTCGCTGCAGTTTGTGGAGTGGAAGGTAATAACTACATATTAATGTTTTAAAGTTAATTAAGAACTGCGAGGCTGCACACACGACGCTCCGCTTCCGCAACGTTTTGAAACGCGCCTGGTGTGTTACGGCCCCTACACACGGCGGCGTGCGTTGCCGCTTCAACGCTTCTGCCCATTCACTTTGAATAGGGTGACGTCACGATTCGCCGAACTGCATTGTGGGAGCAAAGGTAGCTTCTCTCGAGGTGCTCGCTGCAAAAGTAGAGCAATGTTCTACTTTTGCCGCCTCGACGGAGGCGTCAGCCAATCAAATCCCTCGTATGTAAATCTGACAGTACAAGCAGTAGCCAATCAAACCGGGTGTATGTTGGGAGAGCCAGACCGCAGTTATTTCCCATATGTCAACAAAGGGAGGAGAAAATGATCGTGGCGGTAGGGAATCACCCGGTACTCTATGACCAGTCCCTATTTACATACAGGGATACAAACCGGAGGAGGCATGGGGGGAGGTGGCAAAGACAGTGGGGGAAACTGGTAGGTTTTCGCTTGTTTGGGGAGTTTATATCCAGTGTACTTCGTTTGAATGGACAGCTAGCAAGCATAGACAGTATATTTAGCCAGCATGGATGTAGCATGAATGCTTTGCTTTGTATGTTCGGGGCGGGACATTCATGTGGTTGGTTGTTGGTCGGGCTGCTCGCGTTGACTCCCCAAGCTCAAGACACGCCCACCGCCAAGCGGCAACGCACGCCGCCGTGTGTAGGGGCCGTTAGGTCGCAGCCGCAACGTAACGCGGCGCAGTCGCTCCTGGTGCGTTTAGGGGGTTAGTCCAAGCAGACGGAGGAATACAGTCTTTTGGGGAAACCCTCAGTAGAGGGTGGCCGCCAGGAACACCATACTGCCCCCTATTCTTTGCCCATCACCCGCTCGTTGTAGAATGCGTGCGCGTCCTCCGGAGTCTCAAAAGTGAACGTTCCATCCTCAAACGAGACTTGCAAGCGAGCGGGGAAGAGAAGCCTGAATTTCACTCCTTTCTGGTAGAGGGCTTGCTTGATTTTGTTGAAAGCAGCTCGTTTCTTTGCAGTGATGGCGCTGACGTCTGGGTACACTCGCAGCGTTGTGTCGCGGTACTTAAGCTCGTGTTGTCTGGTCCAGCGAAGCACCTTCTCCCTCTCTTGAAAACGATGAAAGCATATCACAAAAGGCCTGGGTCTACCTCCCGGTCCAGATCTGGGAGCTAGTGTGCGATGTGCTCTCTCGAGCTCCGGGGGTTTGGAGAGGACATCGGGGCCGAGGCTTCCCATCAGCAGGTCGGATATGAACTCGGTCGGGTCCCGGCCTTTTTCACTGCCCTCGGGTATATTTATTATCCGGAGGTTGACTCTGCGGGACCGGTTTTCCATGTCGTCGAGGCGATCTAGAAGAGACTTATTCTGGGTCAGTAGTGTTTCCACTGTTTTTTCCGTGCTTGTTATGCGCTCAAAGTTATCCCCCGCCAGGGTCTCTGCAGCAACGAGGCGTTTATTAAATTGATTCACCGTCTCGCGGAGCGCGTCCACCGAGCTCTGCAAAGGTTTGACAGACTCCTGGATTAACTCAGACATGTCTTTCCGGAGCGAGGCCCGTTGCTTCTCCAGTTCAGAAACCAGCTGGCTCATTGAAAAGGTGTCCGGTGTGTCGCTAGCGCCGGAGCTAGCTGCCGCCATTTTAGCTACAGGAGTTGCACCGCCATGAGCAGCAGGGCAGTTCGGCGTATTGCTCGCTTTAGATTTAGAACCACTCATTTCACGACTGACTTGAAGTTATAACTGTAATCCGTCACTTTCCCGAATGAATTGTGGTATTTACACAGATATATTAAAGTTGAAGTGCAACCGGGAGACCTCCTCCGTGCGACTTTCTCCTACAACATCACTACCGGAAGTCCAGGTCCTACATTCTTAAGTAAAAGTGCAGAAGTGTTATTAAGAGAAAATCTACATAAAGAATAAAAAGTTAAAGTAATAATTCTGAAGATAAATAGCCTCCATTTGTGATGCATTATTAGATGGTTAATATGGTTGCATCAAGTAGCATGTTATCAGATGAGAAGTCAGAATACCTGTATTCGTCCCACAGAGGGGACATACATTTACATTGTTACAGCAAAGGTGAAGATGGAGACAACATCAAATAAAACACTATTAGAACGGCCCGGGCATGCACATACTATTTTCAATTTACAAGAAACAAACGTAATACATTTCTAATGTACACGTTGCACAACAGTGGTGTCGTAGTAAAACTTTATAAAGTAGCATTACATGGAAATATTTAAGTAAAGTATTTGGTAGAGTCAATGTATTTGTAACTTTCCACAAGTGAATAACAAAGGCCACATGTGCTAACGGTTGTGCTGTGTTTCCAAGCTCTTCCGTACAGTTCTAAACAGACACATGAGCACGAGCCAAGCATCTCGAGTTTGGCATCACGGCTCGACATGAAGGAAGCATCATACGCAACGTGCACAACAGTCTGGATAACCTTGGCTTCTTCAACGCTTTAAGCCATTTTATCGTGGAACACTGCTTTTGTCATCACACTGCCGCAAGCCAATACAACCTTAATCTTCACATGGGCAGAATGTATTTTTTCTTTATTCACGAGCTGCCAAAATGACCGCAAACACACTCTCCCCTCTGATGTAGCAAGCTAACACTAGCTAGCTTCCACCTTACACTGCAGGCAAGCAAATGCTAACCAAACGCCCTTAGCACGCTTACATAACCTGACAACACATCATTTGATATTTTCAATGTCTAACCTTATTGAAAATGAACAGTAAGAACGTGTAAATAATGAATGACACTTACGTACACACCGAGCCTCTCACTTTAAAATCGACCTGTCGGCAACGTCTGTCAAGCTGGAGGAGGAAGCGGAAGTACAGCGGAAACTACATTTACATTTAGGGTTACAACTATTTGTAGAAGAAACACAAAAAGCGAGACAACAATATGAACGTTGCCAGGGAATCTGGCAACGTTCATATTGAAAAAGGTACGTGTATTTATTGATTAAACTTGACTAGAACTTAAATGGCGACTTTTACTTTGCAAGGTCGACCGGAAGTCTTCTTCTTTATTCTAGTCCCTTGACACTTGTGTCGTATGATGAACCATGCTCTTAAGTCACTTTTCTATACCGTCTCTGATATGATGCACTGCGCCCCTTTCTGATGTGCTGTTTTATGCTGAGTCATACATTCATAACAATTTCAAGATAATACCATTTCACATAATTGGGTTACAACCCCAATCAATCAATCAATCAATCAATCAATCAGGTGGGGTGGGCTCTTTGCCCTCGTCTCTTTTGTTTCTATGTTTGTGTCTCGAGAAGGTGGCTGAAACATGAATACAGATTTCTAGTCCACTCATCCAAAATGGTCTCTGCTACTGAGACTTATTCTTCTATAACATATAGAATTTTATATTCACCCAGTAGTATTTATTTGTCTTTCATTTCACCATCCTCTTTTTAATCAGTGTACTAAAATGTTGTGTGCAACAATATTTCGACAAAACAATCTCATAAAAGAGCATATTTATTAACACGACATAATCAATATACAATTACATTTCTCAAAATTCCTGAACATAGACACTTTAAAAAATACAAAATATACATTTATGTATCTTGTGAACTACTATATCATAGTCCATCACCCCCCCTCCACCCTGATCACCTGACAGAGGTTCAGCTCGTAGCATGTGCGTGAGGATGCAGCTGTACCAGAGGCGTGGTAACAGTACGTGTTACAAACAGAACAGTAGAACTACACAGTACACGTACATTGATCAAGACAGCATTCACCGGGTCTTATTCATGCAGCATAGTCCACAAGTATGTAACAAATAATAAAACCAGGAATATTGTCTTCAGTAGTTTCATGCTGACTTGTTGTCAAGTCATCACGAGTAGAACCGTAAAACCAGATTGTGCTTTTGCACTCAATGACTTGTACCGCTTCACATACACCCCACTTTAAATGTGGAACTTAAAAAAGCATTTGTATGAGTGGAACAGCTCAACACAGGCACAGGGATCACAAGGAGCAGAGGTTCAACAGAAGGTGTAAGGTCATGTTTGATGCCATCTTTACATTAAGAATACAAGTAACAACAATCAAGGCTGAACAACCAACATCCCTCAGGACATCCGTCAATTATTCTGTTCTATTTGATTGACTGCAGATGTGTTTGGGTTTGAGCGATAAAAGATTATAAAAGTGAAGTAAAAATTGTAACATAATATGAAAATGTGACGTGATTCCCACATTAATGAAATCAGTCAAAATAGACTAAGTTACAGTATATCATTTTATATCACAATATTGATATAAATATCAGGATATTATACATTTTCTGAAAAGTTGATTGGCTAATTCCTTCTTTAATGCTGTATCCAGCACTGACAAGAATGACTTGTTTAAGAGTGGCATTAAAGCATTGGATCTCTGGAGCAATGTGATACTTAGAAATGGCATCATCCAACTGAATACAGTAGCAACATTACACATCCTGTCTCTTTAAAATCATGACAGCACCACACAGAAGGCTGGTCTGATTGAAAAGGACCCCGAGTGATACAGATGTCTGCTGCTTCACATTACTGAACACAGGACATCAATGGAGACACTTCAAATATGATGTTCAGCAGTTCAAATATTAAATCTGGGGCAATAGATGAAGTCTCCTACCATTTCAAACAAACAGTGTCCTGAGCTCCTGTCTGTGGAGGTGTGGAGAAAGGCACCTGACTGATGTGAAGCACCTTTCACAGGACGAGGATGCATGTGAGCATCCCAGAATAAACAGGCTTGTTGATGCAGTCGTTGCTCACTGATCACAGATGACTGCACAGCCAGATGTGTGCGTTCAAAGCAGCATGCTGGCACACTCTTCACTTGATGACTTTACAGTATATATTCTAATGCAGGTGTGTGTAGAAAACAAGCCAATTCAATCTTTAATCTTCAGCCCTTATTGTGTTACAACAGACTAGGTTTAGCTCAGGAATTTGGTACCAACAAAGAACATTAGTTTAAAAGTGAATAAGAACAAAAGGGAGCGTTGACTGGCAGGCTATCAGGGCAGATCTCAATGTGGCTCGACAGGCGAATGGTTCAGAGCGCCCAACTCAGGTGAACAGACACCTCGTTACACAGAGTGTTCAGTATTCAATCATAAAAGCAGTATGAAAGAGATAATCATACAAATAAATAGTGTCAAATATATAAATGTGCCAAATAATGAAAGAGTTTCTTTGGGAGTCGTATTTGTTTCTTATAGACATGTTTTTTGTATCCATTTTATTTTTTATGAAATAATTTAAAATTGGATTATTCCATTTATATTGCTCAATGAAATGTGATGATCTATTATATAATGACAGATTCAGTTATTTCATAATGAACACTTTCGGGCTACACAGTTAAGTGTTTTCCTGTGATGTGTTTGGGACGGGGGGGCGACCATGCACACTTCTCCCAGAGATGGAGAACCCATGTGATAGTGAGAAAGCATCCACCTCTTCAGAAAACATTCATCATGCCGTTAAACCTAAACTAAAACCAGACAATACATATTTGCCTTTTTTTGGCTCTTTTTTTGGTTGAAATGAAAACGAGTCCTTTGGATTTCCCTGCCCTCATGGAGTTAAGCATTTGCGTCGGTGTGTAAAGCCCCCACTGTGGCATTTGGTTGATACCTGCTTCACTTCATGGTTCAGTGCTGTTGGCTGAAGTGTTCTGCAGTGTTTGCACCCTGCTTCCTCTGGTTTCCAGTACTAGATGGCTGCCAGTATCGCCACAGCAACCATTTCCTCTCAGGGAACGCGTCAGAACGGAGAGTTCATCCCCAGCTTAGTTTCAAACTGCAGCTTCTGTCTCTTCTGGTAGCGAACTCGCACTCTGAAGGGATAGAGGGACACATCAGAGCTGATGAATAAGACACAGTGGTAACTTCATAAATACATTTACTCAAGTACTGTACTTGAGTACCATTTTGAGGTACTTGTACTTTACTTGAATATTTCAATATTTGGTTACTTTGTACTTCTACTCTACTACAGTTCAGAGGTACATGGTGTACTTTTCCTCCACTACATGTATTTAATCCCTTTAGTTACTTCACCAGAGTAAATCCACCAGCTACCCTGCAGTCTACAAAGTCCTTCAGACTAGCTGCACCTTCACCAGCTACCCTGCAGTCTACAAAGTACTTCAGACTAGCTGCACCTTCACCAGCTACCCTGCAGTCTACAAAGTACTTCAGACTAGCTGCACCTTCACCAGCTACCCTGCAGTCTACAAAGTACTTCAGACTAGCTGCACCTCCACCAGCTACCCTGCAGTCTACAAAGTACTTCAGACTAGCTGCACCTCCACCAGCTTTGAGAACACTTTCATGATCAATCATTATAAAACATATATATATATTATTCTGAAATGGACCAATCTGCACTATCACTACTTTTACTTTTAGTTCTTTAAGTAGATTTGAAATCCAATACTTTTTGTACTTTTAATTGATTGACATTTTGAATGCAGGATCTTTACTTATAACAGAGTATTCCTACACTCTGGTACTTCTACTTTTACTTAAAAGTAAAGATCTGAGTACTTTGACAACCTGTTAAGACGGGAACATCATCTGCAGTAGATTCTGTACCACACAACACCGAGGAAAATGAAAGAAGGACTTGACTACTAAATGATCCAGACTGATCCCTGCTTGTTCCTGACGTGTTGCTTAAGAATCCCATATGCGTTCAAGTCATTCTATCATGTGTTCATCCTGTGTGTGATGTCGTACCGTATCTCGTGCAGCTTCACCACCTCGTTGACCACCACCACCAGCAGCGGGGACAGAGAGACCAGCAGCCAGGCCAGCAGGGGGATGTCCCCCAGGTCAAAGGTCCGGAGGCTGCCACGGTCACGCCACAACTGGTAATCCACCGTGGCCTGAACCAACTGACTGAGCAGACTGGAGGCAGAGGGAGGGAGAGGGAGTTAGCCCTGGACATTTAGCATGTCAGCAATATGTTTCTCCTGCGTATGGACGCGTGTGAACACCATTACCCATGCATGTCTCTTTGGGCACACGCAGTGTGTTGACGTATGATATTGCATTGAGTTGTAACAGTTATAAAATGGAACAGCATGCTGTGGTTTAGGGGGTTACAGAAGTACCATGTGTTTCTGTTTGTGGGTGAAGATCTGGAACAATTTGAGGGAGGAGCTAAAGGGATGTCCAAACATCAAACTATTTAAAAAGAGGTATAAAGACACAACTCTCACAAGGTACAGGGAGGACACTGCTAAACCATAACTGTTATGTTCTTGTTTTGTATTCAATTTAGGAATTTATGTTTATGAATTTGTGTATACATATGTGTATATATATATATTTATAAATATATAGAGACAATTCTCTTAACTTGCTTGTATATATTATATGAATGATTATATGAATTATTCAAGGTTAGGATATTCATTTATATTGTATGTTAACGTGTATTAAGATGTAAAAACAAAAGGGAGAAGGGGTCGGATTAAAGAAGTGTAAACTTCTCCCGACCCCTTCTCGGACGTGTACTTAGCTAAAGCTTTGTTGTTTATTGATATCAGACAATGATACTACAGATTATTCAATTATTATTTAAATATTTCGTTTAGTTATTGCATTCATTTGTATAGTACTGTATCATGTCTGTATCACCTTTTGTTTCATTTGTATTTTCTTTGGTTTTACACGCTCGAAAAAAAAAAAAAACTAAACAAGAACCTTCTAGAATCTAGAGCTTGCTTTTCTGATGCCAGTAAAGGTTGATGTGAAGACAAAAGTGAGATCTTTTGTCATCATCAGTTCAGATATATCCTTCTGCTTCACACAATGGCCTGCCTTTAGCAGAGAAACAGGGACCACATGGCAGTAGTCTTCCATTCAGTTATCTGGATGTAACTCCAGTTCTATGAGTACTTAGTGGCCTAGCATCGCCTGATACCTAAATGTGAACGTAAGAATGAAAATATAGTGAACCAGCGGATTATAATAAAGCAGGATACAGCTTAATGGCATACAATACACCCCTTCATGTTGAAGGTTGCTCACAGATGTAATCTGACACAGAACTACAAATAAAAACAGGTCTGTTTTTAAATCCATACATCAAGTATAACTCAGTCAGGGGAAGTACATGTTGTTGATGCAGCCCAGTAGCCTCTGAATCCTTGAAAGGGAAACCTCTAGGAAAGCAACAGATGAAGGACAGACAGGCAGGAAATAGATGTCGTGTGTACACATTTCAGACGGCATATCTCCACAGGTGATGACTTACACCACAGGTACAGTGAGACACCACCAGGTGTTGCTGAAGGGACTCTTCCTCCACAGAGGCTGCGAGCGGTGGACGTAGCTGAGGGAGATCACCACTGAGGATCAACCGAAAACACAAGAAAGGGCTTCAGGTAAATAACCGTACATGACTTTAACATCAGTATGCTGCTTTCACAAGTGATCCACTCGTGTACCTACCTGTGTGTAGGACGAGGAACCCTGCCATGACCTTCTGAGTGAGCAGCAGGCCGTTTGACAGCTCCCCGAACCACTGAGGAGCATCCACTGAAGAGCTGCAGCCACACACACACAGTCAATGTTCTGTTACCGTGACACCATGAAGTCACTGTCAGCAGGCCTCTGGAACACGTGAGCCTGAGGCTGCTTCTCCTACCTGGCTGCGAGGATGTGAAGGCAGGTGACGGTGGTGTTCTCAGCTAGGGTGGAGCTGCTGCAGCTACTACAGCAGAACTGCTGCAGGGTGAAGCCGAAGGCCACCAGGTAGGCACACACCGTCAGGCCGAACTTCAGCAGGAAGCAGCCGAGGAAGTAGTTCTGGGTCTGGTTGAAGAGGTTCAGAAGAGGAGCAGCTCACTCATAAGTCCAGTCTTCTGAACACTGTTGTATCTACCAGCTGTCTTTTATACTGATTACTGTCGTCTGAACAGCGGACATGTTGACTTGTCATAGCAGTAAAATCACACGTGTTACAGATCGAGGATCCATTAGCGTCTCAGTGAGCGGTGTTCATGCATCATCCTTCCACATCCACATCCACACAGCCATTACTCCTTCTACAGGATGTGCTTTCCTGCTGCGACGTCAACATGGAAACAGGTCTCACCAAAGGGCTCCCACAAATCAAGTTAACAACAATACTACCATTTTGTAAACATTATCACTACTTCATTGCTTTTTATAAGACGCCGCTATACAATCTAAAACAAAAGCTTTGCCATACATCAAGCTTTTAAGAATCTTAAGTACATTTAAGTTAATACTGGTGTACAGGCATTTTAAAAGCTATTTCTTTGCGCAGCATAATAAAGAACCTTTTAGAAAGCACTCTCGTAGCAGTGCAAAGATATCATAATCCTAATGTGTTTGGAATGCACGTAGACCTGTATGTACATTAAGATGCATCAAAGGGCCACCTGCTATTGACCAGCACTATTATGATAAGGTGTTTCTCTATGCACTTCGTACAGGAAGACACTGCTCAATGGTAGAAGGTATGTTTCTCAAAGCTGAAGCAGTAGTGATGGTCAGGAGACTGACCGGCGTCACTGACGTGTGCTCCTACCTTCCTGGGAATAGCATCTAAGTTCTTCCCTGTAGCCACCGTCATCACGGAGCTCTCTGGAGGCTTCCCCAGGAACGACACGCTGCCAACACAAACGAGTCGTAAGCATGAAATGGTGTATGGCACAGCAACATCAAAGCGTACAATGAGTGTGTAGGGTGTGGGCGTACCTCAGCAGCGGGCAGCTGAAGCAGGACATCCACAGGATGTCAGTGGTGTTCATGGGAGGAGGAAGCTGAGCCAGACACGCCAAGAACTGCAGGGAAACACATCATCATGTATGTAGTGAGCTGTATTTAAATGTCAAAATGTCGCCGAGTGCAGCGTAGATATCCAGATATGGAGTTCTCCCTCACCTGGAGGATGACGAGGCTGAGCTGACACTGGAGCAGGAAGAGGAAGCACTTGCGGATGCCGTAGGTTGTGTGTCGTGCCTGAGGCAGATGAAAGACAGGTTCATACATGCGCGTGACTCCTCTCTGACTCGGTCTCTCAGTGCATGTGAGCGTGTCTGACCTGCTCGATGAGCTTCACCATGCTGACGCTCTCTCCTTGGTGGAAGGTGACGGAGCAGCCCAGACTGTTGAGCTGCCCAGAGAGCCTCAGAGGAGACAGGCACTCAGCGTCTCTGTCGCTGAATCCCCCTGTGGCATATCCAAACGTCTCCCAGGAGCACTGCGAGGGGTACAGAGGGTCCAGAGCGATGCTGTGGAGGGGACATTCACGCATGGGACCATCAGGGTTTTACCTCTCTGCCCTGATGGGGCAATATAACCACATTCTTTTATTCAGCTTGCCTGAAAAAAACCCTCTCACCTAAATCTACTCAGTAACTGTGTTCACAGATCACAGAAGGGCGCTGGCAACATGTTGAAGGTGTACTTTAATGCTGTGTATTTACCTGAGGTTACTCTGGAGAAACAGCCGACTGTTGCGGAAATTGGCGGAGCTTCCCAGACAGCATGTGACCTCCCTGTTCTCCTGCATGATCTTCATCATCTCGCACATGGCTGTGAGGAGAAACCACGTGGGTCAATATGGATGTAAAGCAGAAACAAAGCGTATCCAGGGCAGAGGGAGTGATTCCGATCAGCTTTTCTTTACTTAGAAAAGGCCTTAATGCATTTCACATCTTGAGGGGCAGACGGAGACAACGGGAAAAGAGCACACCTTAATGTTATGTACAAAACAAAAGGGAATTGGTTCGTGTAACAGCTTGGTTGGAGCAATGCTGTCTGCAACTAAATGTCAGTAAAACTGTATGTATGTTCTTCACCAAAGCCAAGTCCAGATGTGTCTGTGTGCGGGGAGAGGCTACAGGTGGTCTCACAGTACAGTACCTGGGGGTCTTCATTGATTCAAGACTACATTTTAAGGCTCAGGTGAAAAAGGTCTGCAACAGCGTCAAATTCAGTGTGTCAAATGTGAGGTTTACCAGAGAGTGCATGTCAACAGAGTCTGATGTAGGTGCAGTCTATGGCTCTATCTCACATCACATACTGCTCAACAACCTGCTCACATGCCGCACAACCACTCTGACACCCCTGGAATCACACTTACATCTAGGGGTGTAACGGTTCACAGAAGTCACGGTGCGGTTCGTACCTCGGTTTGGGGGTCACGGTTCGGTACGACAAGAAAAAGCAAAAAAAAGTCCCAAATGCGTAATTCCAGGTTTGTTGTTATTTATTTTTGAACAGTAGTGCAAGTTTCAGTCTCAAAATAAGGAACTCTGACATTTTGAATAATTAACTGTATTAAACAGTTAAAAACAAACCACACACTCAGATGGCCAGATTATCTATAATGCCTGATGTCAAACTAAAAGGTTTCATCAAGCTGTAAAACTAAAAAGGATGTCTTGAAAATATTATTAAGTGTTTTAAGGGTGCATAGCAATTGAAATATATATGCCAAAAGCTTCCGTTATTTATTTTGGTCTCTCGGCTTTCATGTCTATTGGCTTAAACAGCGGGGATCAGCTGTTGAACGGCTGTTGTCTTTCGCCGGGCTCCGGTGATTGGCAGATCTGGGTGATGCCTTCTGATATGATTTAGCATGTTTGGCGTGTTACCATGGGCGTCGCAGCCATTATATGAGGGTGGGACAAGTCCCCCCCCACTTTTTCAAATGATTCGTTTAGACCCCCCCACTTCTACCATGTGGAAAGTCCGTGAATCGGTCTCTCCACTCGCCGCACTTTGTAGAGCGCTGTGTCAGTGCTTCACTATCAAATCCATTCCACTTGCTGATTGAGAGAATGCCCAAATCAATGAAACTCCGTACCATGTTTTCACTGCTGCTTTGCACCAAGGCAGATTGTCCCATAGCGCGCGCATGTTCAAGGACTGTTGTCATAGTTGGACAGCTCAGACCTGTTGTATGAAGCGATGCCGGTAGCGGAGGTAAGGCACACACAAGTGTTCAGGACATTGTTAATACAGCGAAAATCAAAGCTGACGATCTCTTGGTTTGATATGTTTTCTCCCCCAGACACCATGGACATAAGAACACTTCAAAGAAGAGGAAAGTAAGTCATCAGCTGGTAGCAGTTAATCAGTTAACAGTGATGGCGGCGGGGCGTCTCACTTCTGGAGAGGAGTTTCGTCTTTATGTCACGATAGAGAGATACTGAATAGTTTAGATGAGAAAAGGCATCGAAATGCCAGGTTACTGGTATTTATCACGTAAGCAGGGAACATGAATAACCGATCTCTTTGTGCTCATGTAAACACCATGATGTACTTTAGTGTGTTTTACTGGAGCCTCAGTTCGATAAGAGATTATTTAACTTCGGTACTCTCTCTCAAAATGGTAATGTGCATTATGTTTTAATTATACTTCTTATCATTCAGAAGCTGTTTGTGTGTGTTTATGTTTTACTGAGTGCTTACAGGCCATTTCCATCCCAGTATTCAGTTAACTGTTTATTTTCTGTGCACATTACAGACTAGCTAATATTCTACCTACTGCTTGGGACTTTGAGTCTTCAAAATGTCCAATGTCACAGACTGGGACTTACTTTAGAGTCAGTTGTATTTACATTCAGTATGACTTGTTATGATTCAATGTGAAAGAATATACTGCTCAATACATAATGATCACTTCACCAGCTCTCTTGACATCTAGGCGCTTGAGAGTGAGTCAGAGGCAGAACACAGGGACAGTGGAGAGAGGTCCGTTGCTGAGGTGAGTGATGAAAGGGAAATTACAGTTTAGAGTCATTGTGATGTGGACTCTCATCCAGAATGTTAAGGAAATCAGTGGGGATATTGAACAGGAAGCATTTCAGTCAAGGGGCATCATGTGACCAATATAGACAGAAGAGCAACATTTAAGTCAATGCTACCATTCCAGGTGAACTTAACATCTGTATGGAGTCAGATCAGTCTCAATATTAATACATGCTCACAGAAGGATTCACAAATGTATTTTGCGATTTATATATAAATGACTCTCCTCAACAATATCTCTCAACGCACTCACAAATATTTATTGTTGTATATAAATGTACAAAAAAATGGGCATTTAAACCGCTTTTTATTAATTCAAAGACGGCTCTGAATTAATAATCAAATATGTTTCCTTTCTTCACTACTGGATGAAATTACAAAATGTACCCATCATTTTCCTCATGCTAGTATAGCCACATAAAAGTATCAAACCACCTGTTAAAATGCACCAGAATACAGGAAATCTAGTTAAAAAAGTCCCCCCCACAGTCAGGATGCTTCCTACGCCCATGCTTGTTACCATTAGCATACCGCACCGCTGTCGAACAACGCCGACACACCGTCCTCTTCCGATCCACCACTCGCACACCATCGTTATTGTAGTCCACAGGGAACCCGACATGTTCCCACACAGATGATTTAAAAGAAGCAGGTGGGTTCTAGCTCCTGTGTGTTATCTGAAATCGCCTTACTAACTTTTCTTCTTCTTGTATTTTGTTCGTTTTGTTGTGTTTTCTTCTTGTTCTTCATTTGTTGTTTAAGGGCGGCTGGCAAACAGCTTTTAGGTGCAATACCGCCCCCTGGATTATATATAGTGTAGTGGATGCTGCCCTGAATGACAGACTTTTTTCGTAAAAAAAATGTGCCGAACCGTGACGTCCGAACCGTGACGTCCGAACCGTGACGTCCGAACCGTGACGTCCGAACCGTGACGGTACGGGACGAATACGGATACCGTTACACCCCTACTTAAAATAGGAGACCAGAAATCAGTTCATTCTCATCATTGCCCAATACTCACAACATATAATTTGTTGAGCTGGGAAAATGTAATGAGATATGCAAATGCTTGCCTCATGTACAAAATAATACACGGCCTTACCTCACCTCCGCTCAGACATGTGATCACCATACGCACACCTGTAACTAGGGCAACAAGAGGAGACTGCCTTGTTCCATTAAGGAAGAGCTCATTCAGCCAATCTTCTTTTTCTTTTAAAGCTGCACGACAGTGGAACTCAATCCCAGTAACGATTAGAGAACAAAACACCTGCACTTTATTCAAATCTAACTTAGAAACACGGCTAGTGGAAAATCAGCTCTGTCAACACTGACACAATCTGCACTTTACAGCGCTCCGTTTGTGCCTTGACCTGTTGCTATCCGTCTGCTTTGTGAATATGTATTTTAGTTTTTATATATGCTTTTATCATAATATAAGCATCTATGTTGAATGTTGTTTTACTGATTGTATTTATCTGTCATTTCAAGTGAATTTCTTTATTTTTTAGGATGACTACAACCTCTGTCCAGCGACTGCAGATGAAAGATAGCCTGTTGGCTGACTCTGGCGCATTTACAGAAATGTTAATCAATGTGCACTGTCCCTGTCAAATTAATAAATCAAATACAAAATAAATTAAATTAAATAATGAGGCAAAATGAGGTTGACTCACTGTCAGGGGTGCAGTCGGTGAAGAGGGGCACCAAAAGAGGCACATTATCGATGTTCTTCAGGTGAGGACGAACCTGGTGGATACCCCGAGGTAGCTTGGCCTGAGAGAGAACAGACACATTGTTCAGACTCACATTCACTCATTTAGGTTCTTCAGAAGACAAGTGTAGAGACAATCCATCCTTTGGTGCAGTCTGCGAGACAGTAGTGAGAATCTGAACTCCTTTATTCGTCCCACAAAGGGGGAAATGTACAGATAAAGAAAATAGAACACTTTTATATAAAAAGGCATGCACATTGTATTTAAATCAAAAATGGTAGTAGTAGCTTCATTGCTTTTCTAAGCAGTGTGGTTACCCTGTTGCAGTCCTCCAGAAAGCTGGGCACATCACTGTCTGTGGGCTGGAAGCTGGCCAGGTCAGAGTGGGCTTCCTCCTCTGTCAGCAGGGGGCCCTCAGCTTCATCACGAGAATCTGACACATGTGAAGAGAGCCGTCTACAATCTGACATTTCAAAAGTCACATTCTATAAGAAGCTTTACCAGGGTGCACTTGTTGAGGCTGGATTACAGAAACATGTATCTGAGGAACACACACCATACTATCGGAAGGACATTGAAACCACACAGCTTTAACCTGTTGAACCCCATCCCTGGTTTTCAGGTCTCAGGCTCCAGAACAAATGACCATAACTACTCTTCTAAAAGGGGAACATTAATAATCTTGTCCCTCAAAGTAATGATAAACCTGTGAGTTGGATGTAGAAGAGTCAGAATCAATATAGATGTATTTTATTTTAAAGAAAATTCAGATTGAACATAGTAAAAAACTGTAAATTATAGTGTCTGTCCAAAAATGCTTTTTTACTTATAGTGAAAACCACCCTTGGATGATGGTAAGGTAGACTAAAAGCTTTAGGAATCCAAAGTACAACATATAATAAGTACCCTGTATCAAGACTGATGCAAAACAAGTGATATTTGACCTTTTTAGAGAGATTTAGTAAAAAAAACACTTCTGGGGTCCTTTGGGTGGATCTTCCATATCTCTGGCCCCCTCGGTCGATCAGTTAGCTGAGTTTCTTCCCGTTACATGGATATGAAACATTCATAGTTTATTAAATATTAAGAAGCCCTCAGACGCGGTTTCCTGCAGACGGGGGCGGGTCCATGGGGTTCAACAGGTTAATAAACACGGAGGGGATTAACACTTTGGATTAACGGCACGCTCACTGTTCCAAGAACTGTCATGTTTGAAGAAAATCTAAATGAAAACCCATCTGTTATAAACTCTCCAAACATGCACGTCTTTATATGAGCAGTACAGGCATCACATCACTATACTCTCACAGACAGATGGAAATATCAACAACAGATTAATAAACACGAGACGTAAACAGACGGACAGTTTAAGATGAGGGGTAACCTCCTTGATGTCTACAATCAGTGCATGTTCCCTTCAAGTATTGATGTCCTTGATGGCCAATTTAAATCTGCAGTGCGTAGAAAAAGCATCTCTGTGCTAAATGGATGAGTTTTAGACTGAGGTACCTTCATGCATGGAGCCCTGCGTGGGGCTGGATGGAGCTCCGTCACACGGACTCTCTCCGTTTGGAGTCAGGGAGATGTGACAGTTCCAGCCTGTCTCCAAGCCCATCTTCTCTGCAAACACCTGCACGCACGCACACACACACACACACACACACACACACACACACACACACACACACACACACACACACACACACACACACACACACACACACACACACACACACACACACACACACACACACACACACACACACACACACACACACACACACACACACACACACACACACACACACACACACACACACACACACACACACACACACACACACACACACACACACACACACACACACACACACACACACGTTCCTCATGAACAATTCTCACTTCCGTACATTTTAAGACCTCATCGCCACTTGGAGTTGTAACCGGTTACCATGGCGACACACTTCACCTCACATTGACTATATACAGTATGGATTGTGCTTCCTCCTTATCTTCCAACCAATTGGACGCAAACTTGCATTTCCCCATAACGATGTTGTTTAACAACCGGCGTAAACGGAGCTTCGTGCTATCAAGCAGTGAGCGGGCGATGTCCTGTTCAGATGACGTCTAACCCAACGGGATGCCATCAATAAACTCCACAGAATCCCACGACACGCCTACGCCATGACTACATTCAGGCAGACTGTGGAACACAACCTCTCTGGACCATTTACATACTTACTGGAAACAAGCTGCAACATGTAACACCTTGGGAAATGCCCTTTAATACTTTTTAATAGCCTTCATTTTCGCTAAATTGATTTATCAGCTTGCAATACTTTTTAAGACCCCGCGGACCCCCTGTATATCTTATGTTTAAGGATGGGAGGTTGTTACTATGGCACAGGTCTACTGCTAACCACTAATGCGTTTCTTTGTAGCAATTACTGCAAACTTGGATACTTTTGCACATTTGGATTGCACAATGGCTTTATCATGGAGGTCCATTGTGCCTCCGGGGAGACGTACAAAGACAAAAGAACGCAGCGGCCCACGTTCTGTCCAAGAGACTGTCAGGTGTTCCGAGGAGCTCATGTGTGCTCACCTTGCTGCGGAGCTCGTCTTCCATGGAGAAGTAAACAAAGCGGATACAGGCGGTGACGAGGGAGTCGATGAGTCGGACGGTGTCCAGCCGGGCCTGGAACTGGGACGACACCATGCCCATGAAGATCTGCCCACTGAGGGCCTGCACACAGTCCTCCCGCTCCACCCCCTCACCGATACCCTCTGCAGACGAGGGGCAGAGAGATAAAAGCAAGATGAGAATCAAGTGGAATCATACTTTAGCGATACGTCTCCTGTCATTAACGTGTACCGTCAGAGCTCCAGCTGTTCCTGCAGGAGTTTTGTTTGATGGGGGTGGTGGAGGGCAGCTCCACCCCGGAGAAGAGGCCGGGGCTGGGGGCCAGCTCCACACACATCCCATTCAGTTGGCTGGACAGGGATACTTGCATGGGTTTGTAGGCAAAGGCTGAGCAGTACCCTGACAGACAAGCCCGCTGGTAGAAGTCCAGAACCTTCTTTCTGTAGCAGGAGAAGGGAACGTTAAACTAAGGATAAGGAGAAGACCGCTGGAAATAGGGAAGATATCCACTTCTGATATTATTGTGATTCTTTCATTGAAAAGATTCGCTGTGAGAGTTGCTGCACCTGTCAGAGCCTGAGAGGGGGTAGATGTCAGTGCCATCCCAGAAGTCAGTGCAGGACTCGAGGATGAGGTCGGCTGAGCCGTGTGACAGCATCTGGACGTTATCTGAAGCAGAGAGGTCAGAGGTCAGGTTGAAATAATAGTGAAATAAAAAAAAAGGAAAGGGACACATGGGTAATTCTCACCACCATGGTAGTACTGATTTGAAATATATAACGTGTAATTAAGTAATTTAACAAAATATCCTTATAAAGACAGTAGTTTTCTCTACCTTGCACATGGAGTCATTTCAACATAAGAATGGAATATTTTTGGATTTATTGCATTTTTGGCTGAAATTCTCATTACGTGTACCCGTCTAAAATGTACTTTGTGTTGTCAAATATCCAGAAAAAAAG
Source organism: Pseudochaenichthys georgianus (assembly GCF_902827115.2). Taxonomy (NCBI): domain Eukaryota; kingdom Metazoa; phylum Chordata; class Actinopteri; order Perciformes; family Channichthyidae; genus Pseudochaenichthys; species Pseudochaenichthys georgianus. The sequence continues at coordinate 865,519 of NC_047525.1, read as the reverse complement.
AAATGCACATTCATACTTTCAAATGATAGAAGAAAATGAGACAGAACAATGGACAGCATGACAGCCTGAAGTGTGTGTGGACTCACTGGAGGAAGAGTCCCGTACAAACAGGGAGATGAGGTGAGAGATGGGAGGCTGCCGCTTGGTGAAGTAATGAAGGCGTCGAGACGAGAGCTCCTTGTTCTTCTCTCCAGACGGCAGCTGGTACAGAGCCAGGTGGTTCTCCTGTCTGAAGAGCTCCCGCGCACCAGGGGTGAACCCTGACACACACACACACACACACACACACACACACACACACACACACACACACACACACACACACACACACACACACACACACACACACACACACACACACACACACACACACACACACACACACACACACACACACACACACACACACACACACACACACACACACACACACACACACACACACACACACACACACACACACACACACACACACACACACACACACACACACACACACACACACACACACACACACACACACACACACACACACACACACACATTATGCCACTTGGGATTTGTATATTGCACAGGGTCATATTGCCTTTAAAAAAAATGTCAATCAACTTTTCAGCCCTAAATGCAAGATAGCAACACACCACCACTATATTAAAAGCATGTGGGGGGAAGCTCTTTGCTAATGGCACTAAGACGTTTAGGTCGTGGGATGATAGTCAGATCAGAAGAACATTTAAAGACCATCTGAAGGATAGTATGTGGGTGCGGTCATCTTGTGTAACACGAACCCACACTAAGGGAGGAATCAGGCCGTGGTGTAAAAAGCTCCATGACTCCATGCTCACCTATCAGCCTGGAGAGTTCGCAGAGCCCCCAGGGCACGCAGACGGGCAGCACGGAGCCGTGGCTCTCCTGCAGGGCCAGGTTGGAGAGGTGGTCGGAGAAGCGGCAGAGCTGCTGCGTGACGCTGGCGTTGCACAGGTTCAGCATGATGTTGAGGCCCAGAGGCTTGAGGGACGGCAGGTGGCACTGCCAGGAGAGGTCGTCGAACTGGATGCTGGTCGGGTTCTGCTGGTCCTGAGACAGGCTCAGCATCTCCAGGTGGTAGTCGCACACAAAGTCGTCGGCCTCCGCCTCCGGGCAGCCAAAGTCCTGCAGAGTGACGGGACGGAATGAGAAGACAAACAACACCTAAATAAAATATAATCTTCCCATTTTTCACAACTATTTGGTACACTTGAGAATCAAGAGTCCTTCATTAGTCCCACAGCGGGGACATGTACAGTGTTACAGCAAATGCGGCATTGCAGGTAAAAATGGCAAGCAATAATAAAGAAGCTAACTTGTTAAATATAGAGAACAGGCACACGATAGTAATCAAATCAATATGAAGACAATAGGACAGCCATGGCTACACATGTGTAGCAGCAATACAAAAAGAAAAGTGACATAAGTAACACATGATTGTGTTGAGACATTATAAAAGCTTCAGAACATTGAGTTCCCGCTCTTACCTGGCCCGGGTCATTCTCGCCTCCCTCAGTGTCGCGGCTGAAGCTCACGTTGGATCCCGAGTGGTGTTTGGTGCGAGTGGGTGCAGGCTGGCAGGCGCGCCGCTGCTGGAATGTGTCCGACGAGCGAGCAGTGTCATGTGACGTCTCGCTGGGCTCAGGCCCCTCCCCCATCTGAGTGGATGGCTCTGCTGGCAGACAGAGCAGAGCCTCCGCCTCCTGGGCAGCAGTCAACAGCAGTCAGTACTTTGCATCAGGGGAGCAATTCCACACACACACACACACACACACACACACACACACACACACACACACACACACACACACACACACACACACACACACACACACACACACACACACACACACACACACACACACACACACACACACACACACACACACACACACACACACACACACACACACACACACACACACACACACACCTCATCCCGGTCATCGTCCGCCTCCATGCGGCAGTAGGAGCTGACGGAGAGGTCGTCTCTGAGATCGTCCTGGCTGTTGTGAGGCGGCTCCACCCGTCCGCTAAAGAACAGCACCGTCTCTGGGCTGGGGTTGGGCCACGACAGGATACCCTGCTTATCCACACAGCACAGCACCTACACACACACACACGATTTACAACCTACACGCATCACATAATGGAAACATAGCATATCACTCTCTCATTCATCAGCTAATTTGTCAGAAATATAACAAAAGAGGAACTGCTCTTAGCAGTCAGTCAAACATTCTTATTCTACAATATGGGTCTGGGATTGTATCTGGTTATGTGATTCATGTCCCCGTTAGACATCCAAGGTGGACCTGCAGGGTAACTGTACAGAAAGAAAACCAGTTGATGGATGTAATCATCCCCAAACCCCCCCCCCCCCCCCCCCCCCCCCGAAGTACTTACAGTGACAGATCCCAGAGTGTGTAACAGGCTGGAAGTGTAACAGAGGGTCTGGGACTCTCCCTTCAGGACGCCCAGCAGGTGTCTCCACACACAGCGCAGCAACTCCTACACACACACACACACACACACACACACACACACACACACACACACACACACACACACACACACACACACACACACACACACACACACACACACACACACACACACACACACACACACACACACACACACACACACACACACACACACACACACACACACACACACACACCACACACACACACACACACACACACACACACACACACACACACACACACACACACACACACACACACACACACACACACACACACACACACACACACACACACACACACACACACACACACACACACACACACACACACACACACACACACACACACACACCATAAATAAAGTGTGTCAGTTATTCAACTGGACAGACACTAGCAGTGAATTATCAAATAGATGTAACATCTTAGCCTAAATGTTAAATCAGCTGTAAAGCCCAACTAGACTTGATCAGCTCTGAGCGTGGGCTGTAGAGAAAGACAAAGGACACAGATGCTATGCTACAAAGCGAGGAGGTGGCGCCTGGGGCAAGATGCAGCATTGCAACACATCCATGCAGATTTGGATTCTTTTGGATGGAATCCATGAGGACTCTTTTCCAGAAGGGACACACCAAAGATAATCACAAGTAGATCTTCCTTACCCCCTTTCTTTCTCACCCGTGACTCCCTTCATCGGCTCTGGGCTCGTACATGTAGTGTCGATTAGGGGTTTCACATGAAGCTACAACCCTGTCTGCAGGATTTGATCAGATCCTGATCCTGGATGGAAATGAGCTCGTCCCTTAAAGGAGTCCTCTCTGCTGACTATACAGTGTGTGTATGGAGCCTCAGGGTTTGGGTTGGGAAGGATAAGTGCACTGATGTGTGGCAAATGTGACTACTACACAAATACATCTGTTAAGGGTCACTCATTTCTTATTATTCTAAATAATATTTATTTATATCTCTGATGTACATTAATTAGGTGCAATCACGTAGCTTGCTCAATTATTCAACTTTATAATCATCTTCAAGGGAAAATGATGTTTAAATACCGTAACCGTAATACGTAGTGCAGTGACTATTACAGATTGTTCTGCCAGGTAAAGATCCAATCTGCATGTGACGGTGGGACCAATTCAAACATATTTCCATTATCACTTCAATGGGGATAAGGAAGGGACCCAAGAGGAGCAAAGGCTTGTGGTCGTACAGGGGCTGATGTCCATGCAGGCAGGGCAGGCGGTGGAGAGTCAGGTTCAAGTCCATCTCCAATGATCTCTTCCCTATGCATCTGTTTTCACAGTGCCACAACAGAACACTAATCCTCTCAGAGAGACACATCGGGAATCTGTAAGAGGTTAAGGGAATAGAAGTTCCATCCAAAAGGGGAGACAATGACCTTAAAGAGGCGGGTTTGATTGTTAGCCAATCAACAGGCTTCTGAGGAGAATCATCCAGAGGTGCTCACTCAAGACGTGCTGAATCATATTCCACAGATGAAGTGATCCAAACCAAATGATTATGAGAGGAAATAACATGTCGAGCGAGATCAATCAAAAAGTGAAGCAAAGTAAAAACAAGGGAGTGAACACATGGAGAGTCAGAGAGGTGGTCTGATCAGATGGCCATGTTTTAGAACCAAAGATGTAATGCAGATTAAGGGTCAGGGGGTGGGGGAGCAGCTAGAGCTGTGTGGGGGGGGGGAGTTGCAAAGGGCTCAGACAGCAAGCGCATAAAGACAGGCAGGTTCAGGTGGAGTCAAGAGCCAAGCGAGTGGAGGAGGGGGTGAGACAGCGAGGGGTTATACCTGGGAGGAAGCCACTTCGGTGTAGCTGCTTAGAGTGTCCTCAGAGAACTTAGCAAGCTGGGGCGAGAGAAGAGTCTAGTTAAAACACAGAGGGGCCGGCTGTGTCTCCTCGGCGTGACTCAGCAGGCGCCAGCAGAGTGGTGCAGGGATACCGGGCCTTTGGAAGTTAACATCGGGAGGATTACAGAGCATTGCAGAACATAAGATATGTGGCAAAGACACCATGCATATTGTTCAGCTGGATAATCTCCATATAGTAACACTACGTTAATAAACACAATCACCAGAAGCTAAAAGCTATCGCACCCGGCTAAGCATCACCAATGCTAAGCTAATTGCGGCTAACGTTTGGAGCGATGACGTTGAGTCGTCTGATTTAGTCACACAGAGGCCTCAGACCTTCATCAGTGGGGTTTTTCAAGTTGATTCGATGTCGTAAAACAAAACATTAAAATCTCTTCAGCTTGTGCCAACCACAGATCTTACTTCTAACCAAAGACTCATTCAGAAACCATTGACTTTGAGAGGAGGTCAGATGCTGATGTATGTCCGGGTTTCAGACCTCATCCCTGCACCGCTCCTCTCCTTCTGATGAAGCCACTTAACATTAAGACCATAACACAGGTGTGCTTTCTCTGTGCTGAAGCCAAAAGAACTTCAATGAGAGGCACAAACACAGGCAATGTAGGTACTTGGGTGCTTCACAAGATGTTATGTTGCAGTGTTAAACAATGGGGTAAGAAGGCATCCACACTTATACTCATACTGTCTCCACATCCCATTCACAAGGACATCTTTCAAACAAATACAAACGCCAGGAAATGAACCAGACCAAAGCAGCCTGGCACGCTGCTGAAACACAGCCAGTGTGTGCGTGTGCGCGCGTGTGTGTGTGTGTGTGTGTGTGTGTGTGTGTCTCACCAGACCGGCTGGAGATGCGCGGCTGAACTCAGCGAGGACCCTGGCCTCTCCGAAGGCGTTCAGCAGCACCCACATGACGGGGAAGAGCAGGGGCAGGACGGGCAGGACACCCATCAACTGCACATACAAGGACACATCTCTGAACACCACCATCCTTTTCAGATGTACATCCTTTGCAACAACACATTCTGAATCTCTAATTCATTACCAACATTTAGAACTGATTATAATTCAAATGTAAACCGCATGGCTTTGTCTATAAACAATGTGAAACAAGACATGCCGTATACACATGTGTGCTTTGGCATGGTTGTACCTGCAGTTGAAAGAAATGGAAGCGGGCGGGGGTGAGGCTGGGGGCATCAATGAAGTAGCGCACAGTGTTGACCAGCAGGAAGGCCACCTAGAGGAGAAGGCACCCAGTGAGCTCACATCTGGACAACAGCTGGTTCCTATACATATAGAGCCTTGCTGTCGTCTGCTCACCAGAACCACTGGACAGACATGCTTGGTGATAACCGACTGCACTGTGAACCTCTCATTATCCAGCACTGTGATTGGTCGAGCCAACGCCATCTCCAAACTGTTACTGTGGGGGAAGAGAACATCATGTTTCATAAGGAGCCGACATACTCTAGGTGTTGCAGTCATTTACTTCAACTCTGACCAGTCTACAGCCTCAACGACACCTCGATGTACTGACTACGGTGCATGTGTATTTCAACATACACTCTTCCTGCTCTGAGAGCTGATGTTACAGAGCTTTAGTTGTGTTGCAAACCCTTTGTGCAGAACACAAGTCAACTAACTGATGGTGTGTATGCAGTGGTCGTCGTTGCTCACAGCAGGGGTAAGGGGCCCAGAGGGAAGATGTGTCCTTTCAATCACCTGCCAGTTATGAATAACAACAAATACAAAAACCCACACAATGTCTTCTCCACACCCAGCCCGGCCCGGCAGGTTCCCTACCTGACTATGTCCAGCACTGGAGTGCGCACCACCCTGAAGAGGCGGTGCTGCTGGGGGCTCTGAGGGCCTCTCTTCTCCGTGGAGCGCGGGGAAGGGGGAGGGGAGAAGGGGGGGAACAGGTCTCCGGGCTCCAACACAATGTGCTCATCGTCCTGAGGAGAGAGGGATAGATGTAGACGTTCTCATTCTGGACCAACTGGTCCACAGTCGTAGATAATAGAACTCACTGACACACTTCTGCTGCTGCTCTAAAGGAACAACCCTCGTAGTTATCATACACATGTGTGTCGTTCCATTTTGTTTTGGAACAAAGTAGTTCCATTTTGTTTCCATCAATCAGTTCGCCCATAGTATCTAAGACGAGACGATGAGGCAACGATACTAAGGGCGGTACATCGGCTGACTGTGACTCCCATGCTGGGACTCCCACTGCTCCGGTGGTACCATGTCTAAGAAGTAGTAGCATGAACTCTTTTTTAAATGTTCAAATGTTTTCTGTTGTAATGTCAGTTTATAATTGGGGATTTAAAATTGAACATTTGAATGAATGAGTATTGTAAGTTGGATTATGAACAGTCAAAAGCTATACTGTATTGGTGGTAGGCTAATTGAATGCACTCAGTATGACTGAGGGCTAGTGAGGAGGACGCTTGTGAGAGGCCATAGTGTGCAGTTTCCTCCTGTACCACATGTGACTTCCTCTGCATCTGAACACACGTGTGCATGTGCATGTCTGTGAGTCCACGCACAGACGTGTGCATGTGCATGTCTGAGTGCACGCAGACTAACCTTGATGCCTCTGAGGGAAGCGAAGGCCTCCTGGCCCGGCCTCAGAGCGATGATGTCCCCCTCCACCAGCAGACTGATGGGCAGGTTCACCAGCTGGGAGTCTCTGTAGGTCCAGTGCAGGGACCACGAAGGGGACGAGGGTGTGTACAGATCGGGGTACTGAGAGGGAGACCACGGCACCTCCCCCACACACCCTGACAGGTAGTCTGGAGGAGCAGGCGGAGAGAGAGAGGACACGTTGAGAGCGAGGGAGAGGGGAGTGGGACGAACATCAGTGTGGTTATGTAAACCCTGGAGAAGCGCACACTCCTATGTTCCGTCAGGACGGGCTCACTGATTTACAGACGGCTTCTAGAACTGTCACGGTCCAACAACGTACTACCAAAGATGATATATTAAACTGAGTGACAGTGCTGATGGCTGGAGAATATTAGTTTGTACTACTCTACGATGCAATGCATGCACTATGCATGCGGAACAAGTTGAACATTTAAACAGGAGTGGACAGCTGGCGTGTCACAGCTGGCAGCGGCTTCCACTCGGCCAACCATACAACATCAGCCCGATAACAACATTGCAGATCAAATGTATACATTCAACTATCTCTCTAAATGGGTAAGCTCCTGCAAATGAATATGCCTCGGGCTGAAGGTCGAGTGTATAAAGTAGATTAGCCTATTAAGCACATGTTTAGACTCTAAGGTCAAACCCTGCAGGCTCATGTGAAGGGAAGAACAGAAGTGCGACAGAGAAACAGGGACGTTCTTGTCTGCCATGATTGCTCTGTGTTCCCGTGTTGCCTCACCGCTGAGCTGCGAGATGATGCCCTTGAGACGACGCACCATCTCCGTCCTCTTCAGCCGCTCCTGGCGTCCCACCAGCAGCAGGTTGAGCAGGAAGAGAAGGAGCAGCGCGGCCGCGTTCACCAGCTCGATACCAGAGCTGTGGAGGTGCACATGCCACGTGTGACCAATTCAATAGACATTCAAGGCTTCGGTCTTCACCAGGTTCAGCACACTTAGAGACTTGTATCCTCAATTCTAAAAGGTAAATGTGAAGCTACAGCAAACATTCTAAAAGGAATTTGAATTGAATCCCTCTGTGAAACACTTAAAGCAGATGTATCCAAGGTCATTGGTGTTTCATTGGCCAGTCAGTATTGATCAGGGGCCTCATGTATAACGCCGTGCGTAGGGTTCACGTGGGAAGGTTGCTTACGTAGTAGAAATCCAAAAAATAGGTTCAGAAATTTTCCGATTCACCAAACACTGCGCACCAGCGAGGAAAGTGCGTACGGCACTTCCTACGCCGGTTTCCCTTTATAAATCACAACCGACTCGAAATGCGTTGCAGCTTTTGCGGGCTTCACGTAACGCCCATATGTGCCTATAAACAGTCAAAGAAACGCCCATTCATACGTACGTTCGTTCGTTCGTTCGTTCGTTCGTTTGTTCGTTCGTTCGTACGTACGTACGTACTTACATACATACATACATACATTCATTCATTCATTCATCCTGACTGACTGCATGAAGGAGAGCAGGAAATGACAGAACAGCTAAAAAAGATCTCACACCGTGTCAGGTTCTGGTTATTTTGGGAGGTGGAGATAAATCATATTGTTTGGTGGATGCCGTTTGAACAGAGTAGCAGCATGGAGGTCGGATCGTCACCAACATAAATAAATGGCCCGAAAAAGTCTGATGACAAAAACAATACACACAGCCTTCCTCAGGCAGTGTGTGTGTGCCGGGGACAGGAGACCCCCCTTGATGAGAGACTGAGAAGTGATCGGGGAATCCCCCCGGAGTGGAGTCATGACGACTGGATCTGAATTATTTGTTTGTATTTGGTGGTTTGTGTCCCAGCTGTCGATCAGCTGTGCGCAGCGTCTCCACTGCAGCCTGTGCGTCTCAACCCCCCCCCCCCCCCCCCCGCAGCAACTCGATATCCACCAGTTAAATGAAATACAACAATGTGTTGTGTAATATTCGCTGTACAATTTACCATATGGTGTTCTTAGCTTCCATACCTCCTGTGTTTTATGAGCGACTTATCACGTCTTAGCAAACGGCATAAACACGTTTAACATATAAAACCATGCTCCTACAACCTATAGAAATGCAAAACCGCATCATTTGAGAAAACATTTCATAACATTAACACAACATATTCGAGGTGGTTTTCAATAACATATCCGTATTTATTTATTTCTCCAGGTGATGTGTGTGTGTGCACTGAGGAGTCTCAAGCAGGCGTTTGTTTAATCATTTTAAGATTGGCTTTAATCAATGTTTGAAAATGAATTCTTCATATCTGATAAATGAGTAACATTTTGTTTATGGTATTATTTCCACATGTTTCTCTCCATTCTTCCTTCTGCCAACGGTGTCGCAGTTTCTCGTCTCTCCCGTTGTTGTGCTTAGTGCGTACGCATGGGTTAGAGTTTGCGTGGAGGACCGCACGTTTTCCCGTCAAGTTAGTATTTTATAAATCGCAAACATTGCGTAGAAACTGGCGTACGCCATCTTTTGAGCGTATATCCCTTTATCAATGAGGCCCCAGGTCACATACATATTTAGTGTGTAGCTGATGGTTTATACAGGACTCTCTTCATAAGAACGTCTGTAGACACATTGTTCACATCAATAGCATCACAACTGAGCAACATGTAGTCATCAATTGTGTAAAGTTTGTAGTTTTGATCAATCTGACAGAATAAGAATAAAGACATGTAGCTAAAAAGTGAAACAGAAACAAAATAATGAACATAATACGGGACAAAGATTGATATTGCTGCTGTGCATGAAATATCATAGATGTTCCAGAACAGGACGGGTCAGCCAAAAGAGGGCACCTACCTGCCCTTTGGCTGGCTGCCATGGCAACAGAGGAGTCCCAGCACCACCAGTAGAGTGAGGGCAGCTCCCGGCCAATGGAGACAGGAGTGACGGTTGCCATGGTAAAGGAAGCTATTCACCCACTGTTCCTAGGAAAAGCATTAGGGATGATGCGGGAAGAAACTCATTCAAAACATTTTAGGAGGAAAGATATTTGCCGATATGAATGTGTAGCTTGTGATGTGTCTCTGTACCTGGGCAGAGACCCGTCTGCGTGCCGCCCTCTGGTGCTGCTCCAGCAGGCTGCTCAGCTGGTCCTGGAGCTTCAGCAGAGCCTGGCCCGTAGACAGACCCAGAGGCAGCGCGTCCTCCTCCTGCACACACAAGTTCAATTCGATTCTTCCAAAGCTTGAAGCTTGACCATTTATGAGCCGGTAATAGGTGTATTATGTCACACACAAAACCGTTTTGATACCCTTTGAAGCAAATGCATAACATTGTAAGAGTTTTCAAGATGAAGATAACCTGCTATTGTGGACAGATTCAAAATCAGACCCTCGTTATTGAGCGAGAGAAATGTGATTGGTTTTTTCCCTCTGTGTTTTTGTTCAATAGAGCAAATAAACGCTCCCACGTCCTGTGAGAAGGTTTTTGTTTTTTTATGAATACTGCCAAGACACATGCTTCATCCAGCTGTGTGTTCTGTGTGTGTGTGTGTGTGTGTGTGTGTGTGTGTGTGTGTGTGTGTGTGTGTGTGTGTGTGTGTGTGTGTGTGTGTGTGTGTGTGTGTGTGTGTGTGGCTCACACTGACAGCAGTACACGGCTCCACCAGGAACATTATATTAATGAAGACTATTTTGTTAAGATCTTACTTCTTATGTCAAATTAATAAATATTGCCTTAAATCATTGCAGGAAAAAATAATTATCCATCGCTTTCCCTAAATGGCTTCAATTTCAAATCAATGCTGTTATCAATTCCTTTTCTGAGAATTGATCAATCAAAGCGATGGGTTGAACACTTGTCTTTGCCTTGAGAATACTTGATGTGTGGTAAAGCTGTATCTGGTGTTAGTGGGAAAGAAACTTTTCCCACTCTCCATGTCACTATGAGGAGGTGTGTGTTTTTCAAAAGGCCTGCGCATACGCCAACACAAAGACATACACATCATAAAAATGCCCAAACATACACACACAGAGTTCAGCTCTCAAGCATCCCACACAGGCAAGCTATAAATATCTCCCCATGTCCCAAGAGAAACAAAGCCTGAACCAGTCCTCCAGACAGACGTGAACGAGAGTGAACTAGTGAAGCAGAGTCTGCTCACAACCAGGGAGGATCTCCATGAACCTCACCAACCAATCAAGAGCATTAGAACAACATACATCTGACTGACACTTTCACTCACATCCTGTTACATTACTTTAGCCTTGAGGAGAATGTGTTCAGCTTCAGACACACAGAAACACACAGCAGTCAGTTTGCTGTGTGAGAGGCTTTACTCTGAGGGATATCCCTTTGCCTGCATTCAACACCACGCTCTGCTTTGCTTCACTCACACCTGGATTCCTGCTGATGGGTTCCACGGGTAATATCCAACGGCAGCCGTGCTTTGTGACAAGACTCAGTACATGTCTGAAACTAGTTCTAAGGATGTGAATAAAGTCCAACTGGAGCCTGCTCATGTCTACAGTCAGGAGAGAGAGGCTGCAGAATGTCTCTGGTCAGTGGGCTGCAGAACACAGAGCTGCTGCCAGCTGGATCTCCATTCAGAAACAGTGTGTGTGCCTCACTCGGTTCATCTCAGTGCAGCAGCCGCTTGGGTACCAAGCAACACAACCCAGACTACAGTGAGGGGGGCTCAATGTGGCCAGTCACTCATAGTGTGTGTGTGGGGGGCTCTTGTGATGTGAAGAAGAATGCCAACCTGGTCTGTATAAGCTTATAATATGTGCCTCTCTTGCAGGCTTAGCGTTTTTAGCAATGATTTAGGGCTGCATGCAGAGGATATAGAAAGAGAATGAGTAGAGAAGATGGCTGACAGATTGACAAACACAATTACAACTAAGTAAAGCAAAGCAACAGAGGGACACATTATTTAAAGTTTCCCGCTTAAAATGTAAAGGCAAGTAACATCGGTGATTTAACATCTACAATAGGCGCTTTCACACCGCAGTACTTTTCCCACAAAGGGTCATCTGAACTTAGTTCATGAGAACTCTTTAGTTCTCATGAACTAAGTTCAGATCGCGTTCACACCGGAATAAGTTCCCTGAGGGAAGATTACGCAAATGACGCCGCTGACGTCACTTCTTTTTCTGCATTGGGTTTACTGTCAGGCCGCAAACAACTTCACTGCGTATACTGCCACCCGAAGTCCCCGGCCGGAAGTCCCCGGAGTCCCAGCAGCTTCTACTGAAGCCTTCCGAGTAAATCGCCAGAACGCCGACACCTCCTCATCTCCACCGCTCCCATGTTTTCTTTTGTGTTGCCATAAGTTAGTCTCTCTGCGTCTCTGCGCTGGGCTAATGCTAATAATGCTAATAATGCTAATGCTAATAATGCTAATGCGAGGATAATAAAATGGCGGCTTCACAAAACCTTTTGGGAGTTTTACGGGGCGTGGTTTGCAATTCGCCCAGCCAATCAGACATCGGAACCTTTGGGATCGCTAGGGGCGTCTAATGGAGTAGACGGATCTAACAGGTGGTCCTGGTACTTCATAATAAATCTATTAACATCCTGCTGAGGTCACGTGAGAAGGATTTCAAGATGGCGCCTGTGTCGGCATGCCGCTCCCTCAGCTCTCTGCCTTTAGCTATCCTGTTTTTGTTTTATGTTTGTCAGAATGTCCCTGCTCTGCTTGTCTATTATCGCCAAGCTCTCCTCCACCTAAGACCCTCACTGGAGTTTATACTGCTGCCCAAACCTATATCTGGCAACCGTAAATCGACCCCCCCCCCCTCTACTGTCAGATATTCCCACCTACCTGCGCCGGTTGCCCTGCATCCTGCCTCACCGAAAGCGCTTTAGGCGACGGGGAAAGCGTGGTGGGCGCTTGTCCATCAAAAAGCACACCTGACGGCTTCTTCCGTGACTTATCCACGCATCAGATGTCATGGCCCTCCCGCTGCACACCATCCGAGGGTTCGGTGGATTCGCCCTGTTTTTCCGGAGCTGCGGCCTCTGCTGGGCCCGCTGGCAGCTCCTCCTGCCCCACTGACTGCTCCCGGTCCGCGCGGAGTTCAACACGCACATCTTCGTCAGCTGAGACGCACTACACCTTCGGCCAGCCCGGAGAGAAACCTCTGCATGGCTTTGCTAAATGCTAGGTCAATAGCAAACAAGACGTTCCTGTTAAACGACTTCTTCACCTCTCATGATCTGGATTTAATGTTCCTGACGGAGACCTGGGTCCACACCGGCGAGTATGTACCGTTTTCTGAACTTCTTCCTCCCGACTGTACTTTCTTCAGCTCCCCCCGTACCACCGGCCGTGGTGGGGGTATAGCTTCAGTGTTTAGAGATAATCTCCAATGCCGTTTGCTTCACCCAGTAACTAGCTATGCTAGCTTTGAGTTGCAGCTTTTTGAATTGAACCTAGCCTCGCCTATTCTCTGCGCAGTCGTGTATCGTCCGCCAAAGTACAATAATGATTTTATAACTGACTTTTCTGACTTTCTGTCCGGGATCATGGTGAATGATGATCGTGTTTTGATCTGCGGAGACTTTAATGTCCATGTGTGCTGCGAGTCTAAACCTCTGGTTAGGGATTTTTTAAACCTCCTCGACTCTTTCGGTCTCATTCAGTCTGTGGCTGGCCCAACACATGATAAAGGACACACCTTAGACTTAGTATTATCGTTTGGATTGTCTATCTCTGTGGATGAAATCTGTGCAGGAACGCGTATCTCAGACCATTTCCCGGTTCTGTTTACAACCTCGATCCCTTCTGCGGGAGTCGAATCACGTGCTCCTGCGCGTTGTCTGCGTTCAATTAACCCCTTGACTGCCTCACAGTTTTCAGATGCTTTTAATACTTATCCGATTTGTAAATTAGAGGTGAACTGTGCTCTTAGTGCTGATGAGCTTATCTCTTTGTTTGATTCGACATGCACACTAATACTGGATTCCGTTGCTCCTTTTACGCTTAGACGCAACAAAGTTCTCTCAGAGCCGTGGCTCAATGATTGTACTCGCGCTTTTAGTCGCGCTTGTAGTCGTGCAGAGAGAAAATGGAAAAAGGATCAACTTCATTTCTCCTTAGAAATTCTTCATGCTTGCCTTTCCGATTATCAGACGGCAGTCAAAGCAGCCAAAACAGAGTATATTTCTCTGTTAATCTCCAAAAACAGCCATAAACCTCAAGTTCTTTTTAATGTCCTTAATTCGATCATTAATCCTTGTGATGCTTCTCCAATTGTGCCATCGACTACTCTCTGCGATACATTTCTTACATTTTTGATCGAAAAAGTATCTGCTCTTAGGCTAGCCTATACTAGTGCTACCCCAGATCCTGCTCCCTTTCTGTGCCCTGCTGTCCTCGACCATTTTGAGCCTGTATCCCTCTCTTCTCTCTCGGAAGTAGTCAAGCACCTGCGGCCGACAAACTGCACCTTAGACAGCATTCCCTCTCGCTTCCTCAGAGATGTTTTTGAATCAGTTGGAGCAAGTGTTTTATTGCTTGTAAACACCTCTCTTAGCTCAGGATGTGTCCCAGCTGCCTTCAAACATGCCGTGGTGCAGCCACTACTTAAAAAGAAAAATCTCGATCTCTCCATTCTCGCAAATTTCAGGCCCATCTCCCAGCTACCCTTTTTATCTAAAGCCCTGGAGCGAGTAGTCTATGCCCAGTTGCAGTCATTTTTAACCACGCATGGTATCCATGAAAAATTTCAGTCTGGCTTTAAACCTATGCATAGTACTGAAACAGCCCTTTGAAGAGTTTGTAATGATCTGCTCTTAGCCGCCGATTCAGGCAGCCCAGCTGTTTTGGTGCTGTTAGATTTAACTGCTGCCTTTGACACTGTGGATCATAAGGCGCATTCACACCGCAATACTTTTCCCACAAAGGTTCATGAGAACTTAGTTCATGAGAACTCTTTTGTCGCGTTCACACCAAAAAGAGCCGGTACTAAAATTAGTTCATGAGAACCTTTTTACCCCCTTTTCAGTCCCTGCTAGAGAGCAGGGACTTTCGTGGGAGAAAAAGGTTCCTATTCCTGATTGGCTGGGCGGATTGCAAACCACGCCCCGTAAAATCCCAAAAAGTTTTGTGAAGCCGCCATTTTATTATCCTCGCATTAGCATTATATTAGCCCAGCGCAGAAACGCAGAGAGACTAACTTATGGCAACACAAAATAAAACATGGGAGCGGTGGAGATGAGGAGGTGTCGGCGTTCTAGCGATTTACTCGGAAGGCTTCAGTAGAAGCTGCTGGGACTCCCAGCAGCTTCTACTGAAGCCTTCCCCAACTCCGGGGACTTCCGGCCGGGGACTTCGGGTGGCAGTATACGCCGTGAAGTGGTTTGCGGCCTGCCAGTAAGCCCAAAGCAGAAGAAGAAGAAGTGACGTCAGCGGCTTCATTTGCCTAATCCACCCCCAGGGATTTATTCCGGTGTGAACGCGATCTGTTCATGAGAACTAAAGAGTTCTCATGAACCTTTGTGGGAAAAGTACTGCGGTGTGAATGCGCCTAGTGTATCCTGTTGTCATGGCTTGAACAGTCCGCAGGCATTACAGGCTCTGCTCTTGCATGGTTCAGGTCTTATTTGACGGACCGTAGCTTCTCAGTGCAGTTAGGTGTCTTCTCCTCTGCCAAAGCCCCTCTTACCTGTGGGGTTCCCCAAGGCTCGATTCTGGGCCCGATCCTTTTTCTATTGTACATACTGCCCCTAGGTTCAATTCTTACAAAACATAATATCCCCTTCCATTGTTACGCTGATGATGTACAGATCTATCTGCCTCTCAATCAAAATGCCAACTCATTACAGCAGTTGAAGGACTGCTTAACAGAGATTAAATCCTGGTTGAGCCAAAACTTCCTCACCCTTAATGAGAGTAAGACCGAGGTCATCTTTTTTGGACCCCAACCAACAGTCTCCCCGGTTGATATTCTGGG
Source organism: Pseudochaenichthys georgianus (assembly GCF_902827115.2). Taxonomy (NCBI): domain Eukaryota; kingdom Metazoa; phylum Chordata; class Actinopteri; order Perciformes; family Channichthyidae; genus Pseudochaenichthys; species Pseudochaenichthys georgianus. The sequence goes on along the minus strand of NC_047525.1, from coordinate 849,552 downwards.
CTCCCTCAATAAAAATATCCTCCCCTCTGTTCTGAACCTTGGAGTGACCTTCAACAGCGCCTTTATATTTGATAAGCAGGTTAGCACTGTAGTCAAGACCTGCTTTTTCAAAATACGACTATTGGCTAAGACCAAGTCGTTTTTATCTTTTAAAGACCTAGAAAGGGTTATTAATGCCTTTGTTACCTCAAGACTGGATTACTGCAACGCTCTGTATGTGGGTATGTACCAGGCCTCAATTAGACCGCTCCAGCTAGTTGAGAATGCAGCTGCACATCTTCTCACTGGCCATACAAAGCGCGACCATATCACCCCAATTCTGGCTTCATTGCACTGGCTTCCAGTTCGGTTCAGAATAGAAATTAAACTCCTTTTATTTGTTTTTAAAGCCCTAAATGTGCTGGCTCCTGCCTATATAGCCGAACTCCTCCATCGCTACATCCCAGGCAGAGCCTTAAGGTCGGCTGATCAGCTGTTGTTGATAGTGCCTAAGACCAGGCTTAAAACCCGAGGGCATCAAGCTTTCGCAGCGGCTGGCCCTAGGCTCTGGAATACTTTGCCCCTCCATGTGAGGTCGGCCCAGACCCTGGGTTTTTTTAAATCAACACTTAAAACTCACTTTTTCTCTTTGGCTTTTGTTTAATTATCTATTTATTCATTTATTTATTTATTCATTAATTTAGTTCTTTATTTTAATATTTATAACATAGGATTTCATAAAGTATTTTTAAAATAGTTTATACATTATTCAAATATAGGAATAGTAGACAGGATTACTTAAAATATAGTACCTTATATTTCATCTTTTTTCCCTTTAGACCCTTGCGGTTTATTCTTAAAAATCCTTACCCTTACACACCCCCATTTTCCCTCTGCTGGTCCATGGCCTTGTAGAGGGTAACGGTCCCCTCTGCTGGTCCATGGCCTTGTAGAGGGTAACGGGGTGCAGAGTCGCTTAGATAAGCGGGGGAGTGCATCTGACGAAGAGATAGGTTGTTGTGCTCCCTATCTCTGTTTCTTATCTATATCTAATAGAACTGCTCGGGTCTTGATAGATTGAGTGGGGAAGTTCATGAGATCTTTCTAGATGGTTATCAAGAATAACTCTTATCCAATGACCTTCCCCCTCTCTGCCTGTGTCTGTGTATTCTCTTGTTCCAATTAACCCAGCCAAATCTTTCTTCTTGTTTTGTATCTATATCTACGCCGGGAACCGGAGTCGAGGCTGATCCTCTTGCTGTAGTCCTGTGTCTTGGATCCTCTATCCTGAGTTCTGGATTAAGTCGTGGACTTCGGGTCGTGGCTGAACCTGTCTCTGCGGTCCTGCCTTGGGTCTCGCCATGCTGCTTCCCTGATGGCTTCCTCAGGATTGTAGCTGACATCCTCGTGGATTCATCTTCTCATTACAGACACATGCATTTCCTAACATTCGGTCTATATGCTGTAAAATGTATTATCTCTTCGATTTACACACGGCATCTATTGCACGTCTGTCCGTCCTGGGAGAGGGATCCCTCCTCTGCTGCTCTCCCTGAGGTTTCTCCCATTTTTCCCCCTTAAATTGTGGGTTTGCTCTGGAAGTTTTTCCTTGTACGATGTGAGGGTCTAAGGAGAGGGTGTCGTTTTTCTCATACTGATATTCCGAATAATCTGTGCTGTTGTATTTGCTGTAAAGTGTCTCTACTGTAGGTTATTTTCATTTGATTTATTTGGTCGAGCACTTTGGCTCGACCAAAAATCATTTATAAATGTGCTATATAAATAAAACTTGATTTGCTATTTTTTGTTCTAATACGACCAAAACTTGACCCAGTTTAAGATTAAAGCTAAATCTGTGATCTACTATTGGGATATACAGTGGGGCAAAAAAGTATTTAGTCAGCCACCAATTGTGCAAGTTCTCCCACTTAAAAAGATGAGGCCTGTAATTTTCATCCTAGGTATACCTCAACTATGAGAGACAGAATGAGAAGAAAAAAATTCCAGAAAATCACTGACTGATTTTTAAAGAATTTATTTGCAAATTATGGTGGAAAATAAGTATTTGGTCAATAACAAAAGTTCATCTCAATACTTTGTACTTTGTACTCTCAACACGTCTAGTTCTATTTTGGTTTCATCTGACCACATGACATTCTCCCAATCCTCTTCTGGACCATCTAAATGCTCTCTAGCAAACTTCAGACAGGCCTGGACATGTACTGGCTTAAGCAGGGGGACACGTCTGGCACTGCAGGACTTGAGTCCCTGGCGGCGTGGTGTGTTACTGATGGTAGCCTTTGTTACTTTGGTCCCAGCTCTCTGCAGGTCATGGACTCGGTCCCCCCGTGTGGTTCTGGGATTTTTGCTCACCGTTCTTGTGATCACGTTGACCCCACGGGGTGAGATCTTGCGTGGAGCCCCAGATCGAGGGAGATTATCAGTGGTCTTGTCTGTCTTCCATTTTCTAATAATTGCTCCCACAGTTGATTTCCTCACACCAAGCTGCTTACCTATTGCAGATTCAGTCTTCCCAGCCTGGTGCAGCTCTTTGGTCTTGGCCATAGTGGAGTTTGGAGTGTGACTGTTTGAGGTTGTGGACAGGTGTCTTTTATACTGATAACGAGTTCAACCAGGTGCCATTAATACTGTTAACAAGTGGAGGACAGAGGAGGCTCTTAAAGGAGAAGTTACAGGTCTGTGAGAGCCAGACATCTTGTTTGTTTGGAGGTGACCAAATACCAATACCCACTGTATGTGCCTCCAAAGGTGAACAAGACGACTGCTAGCTTAACCAGTAGCATGGTTAAGGCTAAGGATCAACGCAACGAGATGCTAGAGGACATCCGCAGAATTGTAAGGGAAGTGATTCCGGATGAAGTTTCCTCGCTCAAGAGAGACATTCAGCTTGCAATTGCACCAGTAAGAGCTGAATTGGATGAATGTAAGACTCAACTTGCTGATCATGAGGAAGGTTTAAACACCCTGGCCGCCCGGATTGACTCTCTGGAAGCCCGCAGCACTCAGCTAGCTAAAGACAACGCTAAATTACAATTGAAAACAGATGACCTGGAGAATAGAGGGAGACGTTGCAATCTACGTATTGTTGGAATACCAGAAGGTGTTGAACAAGGCAACCCTACTACGTTCATCTCTAACATGCTTCACGAATTGTTTACTGGACTGGAGAAAGCACCGGTACTTGACCGTGCTCACCGTGTACCCGCTTCCCGACATAAAGACGGAGAGCGCCCACGCTCCTTCCTCTGTAAAGTTCATCTTTTTCAAGTGAAAGAGGAAATGTTGAAACTCTCACGTCAGAAAGGCAAGCTAGTCTCGGTGGCACCCAGATTTTCATATTCCCTGACTACAGCGCAGATTTGGACAAGCGCAGAGCTGCATATAATGAGGTGAAGGCTGTGCTTCGCAGGGCAGACGTCAGACATGGGCTCCTTTACCCGGCACGACTGCGGATCACTTTCGGCAGTGAGACGAGGATTTTCGAATCTCCCCAATCCGCGATGGAATACTACACTACGAAGATAAAGCCTACAGCCGGAAATATGTGAACATTTGTGCTGTTTGTGCCAAGCGGGTCGTCTGTTAAATCAAGGAGTAGTTTACCACGGACTGGAAATCGGGATCGGAATGCTCCGGGTGGATGAGGCCTGATTTATCTCGAGAATTACGCTGCTTATATCTTGAAAATGCCTCATGCAAGGGCCTTTCTTTCTTCGTGATCATATTCCTTATAACGTTTAAACAGACTTTTCATTCACGGGAACTTTTGAGACTCTTTCCCTGAGATCTCCTCCTGCAGGTTTGGTCTGTCTTGAAGATGTTTTTAAAACTCTCTCAGAAGTGTTTGAAATTCCTCTCAATCAGTCTCTTTGGAGTTGTTGCTAGAGAAGCTCAACTTCCAAAATATAAATTAAATGCCATTGCTTTTGCATCGTTGATAGCTCGACGACTAATTCTTCTTAAATGGAAGGATGAATCACCACCAACCCATACGCACTGGATTAGAGACCTGTTGCAGTGTTTGCGTCTGGCGAAAATCCGGTCTACTCTGAAGGGATCTACTGATAGATGTGATCAGGCCTGGCAGCCATTGATCACACACGTAGAGAAGTGCAAGCTGGACTTAACTCTTTAAAGAAGATTGTGTATAGATTTGAGTGTTGCTGAATCTGGGCTACTACCATTTCTAAAGCAATATTGTATGTTTTGCATATATTTTGTCTTTTTGTTTGTCGTTTGCTTTGTATGTTTTTTTATTTATTTAAGTTTTGTATCATTTGTGAGAACGTGTACACTAATCTCATTTACTCTGTTTTTTGTTTTGTTTTTTCTTTCATGCTGGTGTAGTGGTGGGGGGTATATTTGATCTGCTTTTTGGCAGTCTGGTTTAAATGTGCACTGTTGCATCTACAGTATGTATGCGACTGCTCAATGACATTCTGTATGATTTTTCTTTGTAAAAAAAAAATAACTTTCAAAAATAAAGTGTTAAAAAAAGAAAAGAAAAAAGAAATAGGAACCTTTTTCTCCCACGAAAGTCGAGAAGCCCGTCACTGCAGTGCGCAGTGCCTCAATGAGCTCGATGTGGGCGGGAACTTAACGTGGGCGGAGCTTCACAGATGACACGTTGCATCCTGTTCTATTTCGTATATGGCTTCGCCCTCTAAGGCTATCGTTATTGGGTAATCCCCTTGCGCACCCGCGCAGCACTGAAACACTTGTAGTCCACGCCCACCCGCAAGGTGGGCCCCACCCACGGGCTCCCTTCCGGTATAAATAGGAAGGAGGCCCGACAATCTGCTCCCTCTTTTCTTCAGCACACCGTTACTGAAGCACAAGAGACACTTCAATTGCAGAGTAAACATGAGTAACAATTGTGTGAGAGATTGTCTCTCATGTGGCTCTGGGTTCATAATGAGTTATGACCAGACACAGTATGTGAATCCTGCCTGGGGTCAGAGCACGCATACGTACGCGGCTCTAAACCAGCAGGTAGCATGCACACACTGTGCCCGCCTCCCCTCGGGCGACAGGAAGCGGAGAGCGGACGCTCTTGCTGCTGCGGCCGAGGAGGACGATTGGCCCGTCCAGGCTTACGAGCCCGCGGACGGGGGCCTCGTGTCCCCGGGGCCGAGTGCCGGGCAGGACTCCGACAACTCCTGCCCCGCCTCCCTCCACGGTTCACCGTTCGGTTCTCCCCTCCCTCCGGAGCAGGGTGCCAGCTTGGCGGCCGAACATGCTTTCCCCCTCTCCGTCACCGGCGATAGATGGCATCCTAGGGGAACTGCCGGAGATCTCCCCGTTCCCCTAGCTCAAGAGAGGTGTGCTAGAATACACCCAGTACAACCATTTAGAATGTCCTTAAGAAGAAAGCAAGCACTGGTGTACTGAGCATCAGACTTCAAACTGGTAGACCGAGGAAAACATCAGCAGCTGAGGACAGAAACATCGTGAGAACTGTAAAGAAACATCACCAACGACCTCCAGAGGGCAGGAGTGAAGGTATCAGAGGCTACACCAGAAGATGCAAACCACTCATTGGCAATGACAGGAGGAAGGCCAGATTTCAATTTGCCAAAAAGTACAGAGACGAGGCTCAACAGTTCTGGGACAACGTTTTATGGACTGACGAGTCAAAGATGAACCTTTACCAAAGCGATGGAAGGCCAACGTGTGGAGAAAGAAAGGATCTGCTCATGATCCCAAACACACGTCTCATCTGTGAAACACGTGGAGGTGATGTCATGGCCTGGGCTTGCATGGCTTCTTCTGGACGGGCTCATTGATCTTCATTGATGATGCAACACATGATGGCAGCAGCCAAATGAACTCAGAAGTCTACAGAAACATTTTGTCGGCCAATTTAAAGAGAGATGCAACCAAACTGATCGGGAGATCCTTCATCGTGCAGCAAGACAACGACCAAAGCACACTGCCAAAAGCACCAAGGAGTTTATCAGGGAAAGAAGTGGAAGGTCTGGCCAAGTCAGTCTCCAGACTGAAACCCTATAGAGCGTACAGTTACCGGCTGAGAGGAGACTGAAGGGAGAAACCCCGAAACCAACAGCACCTGAAAGAGGCTGCGGTGAAAGCCTGAAGAGCATCACAGAGAAGAAGAATGCAAACGTCTGGTGATATCAATGCAGGATTGATGCAGTTATTGCAAGTAAAGGAATGTGCAACTAAATACTAAGTATTATTCACTTTTCACACTATTTTAAGAAGTCTCTGTTCACTTTCGTGGGTTTAAACAAAAGGTGCCATCGTCTCAGTTGTTCAACAGATCTAGGTGTGAATAGCTGGCATGAAAAGCTGAAATGCTGACCTTTTGTCTCATATCCATCTTCTACTGTCCGACCGGATTGTTTTCAGTGTGCAGCAAAAATCAAACAATTGGCCTCGCTGTTCCAATCGTGTTGGAGGGGACTGCATCAGATCAAAGGTACAGTCTTGCACTAAATTGATTATAATGCAGTGACATTAAAGGAAGAGACAATGAGCAGATACATTTGTTGAACTTGTTCACACTAAAAGCAACTCTCAAACAATCACAATATTTACAATGAATCTTGCTGAATGCTGGTGGATTGATCAAAACCATTAAAGGGTAACAATACTTGTTATGAAAGAAGTGACATGTAGGATATCCTGGATACGGTGCAAGACTCAATGGTCTCCGAGTTTCTGCATGCATTATTTAGCCATCATACCTTCAAAACAAATATGAATGAATAGAACTGAAATGTTCCCTGTCATCAACACGATGTGATGTCATTCCAATGTGTAACAGGAACAGGCCTGCCCTCCCTCTAAGACAGGATCACTCATGTCCGTTAGAAGGGTGGCTTCGTGCTTCTGACAGTAGTGTTGTGAGTGAATGATTAGAACAGAACACAGCACATTAGTGTTGTACGGTGTACCGATACTTGAAAGGTACCGCGATACCCTGCCGTTAAAAACGGTACGATTCCTCCGTTTCATTAGTATCGGTACTTTAAGAATGACGGGGAAAAGTACTCCGGTGAGAAAGTGCCGTTTTAATAAGAGCCGTGTGTGTTCAGCGCTCTGCTTCCACTCCCTGCACTGCAGCCGTGCCTGCTGTCCCTCCCCTCTCAAGCATGCTCCAAGTCCCTCCCCTCTCTCGTGCACGCTCTAGCTGCCAGAGCATGTAATCACACGTTACTACAGCTTAAGCACTCACAACTCTCCTTCTCTTAGCGACTGTAACTCCACAGTTGCCTACACTCTTTTCGGGTTTGCTAACGGTAGCTACTTTAGCTTGATAGCTAGCCATGGCTCTTTCCCCACCTTCTGGTGCTATTTCCTGCTCTTCCTGTCTCATGTTTGGTTACTTCCCGGCCTCCCTTACTGGTAAGGATACATGTGTTAAATGTAGTATAGTTGTTAGGTTGGAGGCGGGAATCATAGCCATAGAAGCCCGGCTCCGCATCTTAGAAAGTAACTCAGTTAAAGTAAAGCCCATGTTAGCATGTGCGGACCGGCAAAATGTAGCTCCTCTTAGCCGTCCCCCGGCAACTCCCGAGCAGCAGGGAGGCTGGGTGACTGTTCAGAAGGGGCATAACGCGAAACCCGCAGGTCCCCACCAACCCGTTCACGTATCTAACAGATATTCCCCACTCAGCGAGACACCCGCTGAGAAGCCAACTCTGGTTATTGGTAGCTCTATTATGAGACACGTGAATTTAGAGACCGAAGCCTCCACAGTCACATGCATTCCGGGGGCCAGAGCGGGCGACGTTGAGGCGCATCTTAAACTGCTGGCTAAAGATAAACGTAAATACAGTAGGATTGTTATTCACGTCGGTGGTAATGATGTTCGTTTACGCCAATCAGAATGCACAAAACTTAATGTGGAGTCGGTGTGTAGTTATGCTAAAACAATGTCGGACACCGTAATCTTCTCTGGTCCCCTCCCCAATCTGATCAATGATGACATGTATAGCCGCATGTCATCATTTCAGCGCTGGTTGTCTTGGTGGTGCCCAGCAAACAATGTGGGCTTCGTAAATAATTGGACAGCCTTCTGGGGAAAACCTGGTCTGATTAAGAGAGACGGCATTCACCCTACTTTGAAAGGTGCAGATCTCATTTCGGCAAACATTTCAGGGCTTTGTGGACGTAATCCATGACAAACTGGAGTTGAGACCAGGAGGCAGAGTCGCAGTCTTACACGCTTCTCTGCGCTCTCTCCTAGGCAGTCACCCATTGGAATCCCGAACCCAATAAAATACCCAATATTAGCGGTGTGTGTGTGTGTGTGTGTGTGTGTGTGTGTGTGTGTGTGTGTGTGTGTGTGTGTGTGTGTGTGTGTGTGTGTGTGTGTGTGTGTCTGCCCAAGGACAATTTAAGGTAAAACCTAATAGAGGTGTCATACATAATAACCTAATAAAAGTAAATGTAACAACTACTACAGTGCAACAAAACAGGAAGATTAAATGTGGTCTCTTAAACATAAGATCTCTAGCATCTAAAGCAATATTGGTAAATGATTTAATATCAGATTATAATATTGATATATGCTGTCTCACTGAAACTTGGTTGAGACATGAAGAATATGTCAGCATAAATGAGGCCACTCCACCCAGCCATGTCAACACTCATATTGCTCGAGGCACGGGCCGAGGAGGTGGAGTTGCAGCAATCTTTGACTCAAGTTTACTTATCAATACTAAACCAAAATGTAATTATACCTCTTTTGAAAGCCTCGTTTTTAGTCTTACGCATCCGACCTGGAAAACTTTGCAGCCAATCTTATTTGTTACAGTGTATCGTGCACCAGGTCCTTATTCAGAATTCTTATCAGAATTCTCTGAGTTTTTATCCACTTTGGTTCTTAAAACAGACAAAGTAATTATCGTAGGTGACTTTAATATTCATGTTGACGATGATAAAAATAGCCTTACTGTTGCATTTAACTCTATATTAGATTCTGTTGGTTTCTGTCAGAGTGTAAATAAACCAACCCACTGTTATAATCACACTCTCGACCTTGTTCTGACTTATGGTATTTAAATTGAGCAACTATTAGTCGAACCGCATAATCCTGCTTTATCCGACCATTTCTTAGTAACTTTTGAAGTACTGTTACTAGACTACAAAGCATTAGTCAAAAGCTCTTGCAGCAGAAACCTATCTGTTAGTGCTATAGCCACATTTAAGGAAGAGATTCCACCAATACTTAACTGGATAGCATGTCTGCATGTAGGGGAGGAAACTTATACAAAATGTACACCACCCCAAATTGATCATGTTGTTGATAGTGCTATAGATGCGCTGCGAATAAAATTAGACTCTGTTGCTCCTTTGAAAAAGAAGAAAATAAAACAACATAGATTAGCTCCATGGCATAATGCCGAAACCCGCAAAATAAAGCAAAAGTCTAGACAACTTGAAAGGATATGGCGTTCCACTAAACTTGAAGAATCTCGTTTAATTTGGCATATTACTCTCAATGAATATAAGAAAGCACTGCGTAAAGCGAGAGCAGCCTACTACTCTTCATTAATAGATGAGAATAAGAATAATGCAAGATTTCTTTTCAGCACTGTAGCCAGGCTGACAGAGAGCCACAGCTCCATTGAGCCTTCTATTCCCTTAGCACTCAGTAGTAATGATTTTATGTGCTTTTTTAACGATAAAATTGTTACTCTTAGAAACAAAATTAATGACCTCTTGCCTTCGACCAGTATAGTGTTATCAACAGCTCCCGGAATCGTAAGTTCTAATATTACACTAGATAGTAAACTAGAATGCTTTTCAGCCATTAACCTTGAACAATTACATTCAATGATTCTCTCTTCTAAACCATCAACGTGTATGTTAGACCCAATTCCAACTAAGCTGTTGAAGGAAGTTTTTCCATTAATTAGCACTTCTTTATTAAATATTATGAATATGTCTTTATTATCAGGCTATGTTCCACAATCATTCAAAGTAGCAGTGATAAAACCGCTTCTTAAAAAGCACAACCTCGATCCAGAGGTTTTAGCCAACTATAGACCTATTTCTAATCTTCCGTTCCTCTCAAAAATTCTTGAGAAAGCGGTCGCAAAACAGTTGTGTGATTACTTAAAAAACAATGATTTATTTGAAGATTTTCAGTCTGGCTTTAGAACACATCATAGCACAGAGACAGCTCTGGTTAAAGTCACAAATGACATTCTAATAGCCTCAGACAAGGGACTTGTCTCTATTCTTGTTTTGCTCGATCTCAGTGCTGCATTTGATACTATCGACCATGATATCCTATTGCAAAGACTAGAGCACTTAGTTGGCATACAGGGAACTGCTTTAGGCTGGTTTAGGTCCTATCTATCTGAACGCTCTCAGTTTGTACGTGTTAACGATGAATCTTCCACGCAAACCAAAGTTAGCCATGGAGTGCCACAGGGCTCAGTGCTCGGACCTATTTTGTTCACATTATATATGCTTCCGTTAGGCAATATTATAAGGAATCATTCCGTAAACTTTCATTGTTATGCGGATGATACTCAACTATATTTATAAATCAAGCCTGATGAAATTAATCATCTAAATAAAATTCAAGACTGCCTTAAGGACTTAAAAACGTGGATGACCTTAAACTTTTTGATGTTAAACACGACCAAAACTGAAGTTATTGTACTTGGCCCGAAGAATCTACGAAACAAATTATCTAAAGACATACTAACTATGGATGGCATTAATTTGGCCTCCAGTGAGACTGTAAGGAATCTTGGTGTTATATTTGATCAGGATTTATCCTTTAACGCCCACATAAAATCAATTTCAAGGACCGCCTACTTCCATCTACGTAACATTGCAAAAATCAGGCATATCTTGCCTCAAAACGATGCAGAGAAACTAGTCCATGCATTTGTTACTTCTAGGCTGGATTATTGTAACTCTTTATTATCAGGGAGTACCAAGAAGTCAGTCAAGTCGCTTCAGCTGATTCAAAATGCTGCGGCTCGTGTACTAACCAGAGTTAGGAAAAGGGACCACATTACTCCTGTTCTGGCTGCCTTACACTGGCTCCCTATAGAACACAGGATAGAATTTAAAATTCTTCTTCTCGCCTACAAAGCCCTTAATGGGCAGGCGCCATCTTACCTTAAAGAACTCATTATACCCTACTGTCCTACTAGGGCATTGCGCTCCAAGAATGCAGGGTTGTTGGTTGTTCCTAGAGTCTCTAAAAGTACAATGGGAGCCAGAGCCTTTTCTTATCAAGCTCCACATTTGTGGAATCAGCTTCCAGTTTGTGTTCGGGCGGCAGACACCCTATCCGTTTTTAAGAGTGCGCTTAAGACCTTCCTTTTTGATAAAGCTTATAGTTAGGGCTGATTAGATTCAGCCCCTAGTTTTGCTGATATAGGCTTAGTTTGTCGGGGGACATCTTACTTCTTCCTTCTCTCTGTCTATACCCGTGTACACTCATGTTCCGATTAACCCAGCTTCCCCAAATGTCTTTCTTTTTGGTGTCTATATACGCTGGGATCCGGAGTCATGGATGATCCTGCGGTCCTGTGTCCTGGATCGCGAGCGCTGGATCTTGAGTCGTGGCTGTGGTCCTGGATCATAGGTCCTGGATGGATATCCTCGTGGATTCATCTTCCTATTATACACACATGCATTTCCAAACATTTGGACTACCTATGCTGCAAATGTATTATCTTTTCAATTTACACACGGCATCTATTGCACGTCTGTCCGTCCTGGGAGAGGGATCCCTCCTCTGTTGCTCTCCCTGAGGTTTCTCCCATTTTTCCCTTTAAACTGGGTTTTCTTTGGAAGTTTTTCCTTGTACGATGTGAGGGTCTAAGGACAGAGGGTGTCGTATTGTCATACTGATATTCTGTACACACTGTGAAGACCACTGAGACAAATGTAACATTTGTGATATTGGGCTATATAAATAAACATTGATTGATTGATTGATGTGAGAAAACGAGAAGCATGGCTGCAAGTGGGAGTGCAACTGCCGCTGCGCCTCGGCTTGTTGACAAAAAAGATGCCAGAAGCGAAATGTGGAAGTATTTGAGCTATATCTCTGACAGTGAGGGCAAGCCTACGGACACCACGAGGCCTGTCTGTGAGAAATGTTTTAGATCCCTACAAATCAAGGGAGCCAACACATCAGACTTGGCTAAGCACCCGGTTAGCGATTGTGATAGATAACATAATTACATCATGCTCAAGCCCATGCCCTCAAATCTAAGTCAAACAAGTGTAATTTATTTTGTGACAAACGAACGTTTTCGTAGTTTGACGAGGCAATTAATGGCAATGATAACTATCTAATATGGCTATCTTTTTAGCTAACTTACCAATGTGGCTAACATCTGCAATGTACATTTTGTCAATAATTATTTATATTACTGTACTATTACATGTTAATAAAATATAAAAAAAATTATATTTTATAAAACAAAAAAGTAGTTTGAGATGATGCTTAATTTTATTTAATACGAATTCTTGTCATTTATTTTGTTTATTGTTCTCATTGTTTAAAAGTTTGTGTTATGGTTCTGGTGTGAAATAAAGCACAATAATTACATTTAAGACTGTTTCCCTTTTTTTTAGAAAAGTATCGAAAAAGAATCGGAATCGCAATTCTTGACTTGGTATCGAAACCAAAATGCTGGTATCGTGACAACACTCCAGCACATAGGTGAGAACAGAGACAGAAGGGTGGCTTCATGCTTCTGACAGTAGTGTTGTGAGTGAGTGATTAGAACAGAACAGAGATAGAAGGGGTAGAAAGCTTTTCTCAGAGTCTGTTGAGCAGCACCTTTCTGTTCCTCCTGCTGCTTGTGAAACATCTCTGACTAACTGAACTGGTTGATCATTTGACCCTCAGGTGGGTTAACGCAAATGACTGAAAAGATCAAGAACAATGAAAAAATGAATATGGGAGAAGGTGAACTGACGCTGTGATTCACAGTGTAGACCAAAGAATGTAATACAAATCTGTGAGTCACCAGCTATTAAAGATAGCCATGATTTTAATCTAATTTTCCGAATATGTGTGTTATTGGTTAGGATAACACACTGCGCACAGCGAAGACACTCAGTCACATTCTAGACCAATACAGAAAACAACCAAACATGGTTGAAAAATGAAAAAGGTGAAATGAGCCAAACTATCCATGTAGACTCTGTGACAGTATGCTTTAGAATAAGTGCTGTTGGGATTATCTTGCAGCAACCTTCTGGAGGGGTGCTCTACGGGCCTGTGCAGTCTGCCAATCTTATAAAGCAACCATTGGCTTGATGCAGTGATTGTCAATGTGTGTGGAGGTAATGGTATGACAGGAGGTGGTGTTGAACTTGTGTAGCGAGAAGGAAATACTTTCCCATTTCTTCAAAGTCCAATAGGCAGACTGAAAAAAGACCTTCTCTAAAGTCTTGTATTGAACAAACTCTGACGGCCAAGGATCATTGGATGATTGACGTTCTTGCTCGCAAATGACTGAAACAATTGATTGGTTATCAGATTAATTGCTGATAATATTTCTGATTCAATTCATTAAAGGGTCCCTATTATGGGAATGTCCAGTTTCCATAAAAGGTATGTCGTGCCTCCACTGGGACACGTCTCCATGCTTTCATGTTCAAAAAGCTCTTTATTCTTCTCATCATCATCTTTTCACCCTCTGTCTGAAAGCAGAGCCCAGTCTGCTCTGATTGGTTAGCTGGTCAGCTCTGTTGTGATTGGTCAACCGCTTAGAGATGTCCCGCCCCTTAGCCTATCACAAACAATGTGTTGGAGCGCTAGCCAATTAAACGTGTGAGAGTTACATAGTGATGTCACTATTTAACGGAAGTAAACAAAGGAGTCCAATGAAGGCGTTTCAGGCAGGGGGAGTGTGTGGGAGAGAAACACAGGGGTCAGCCTCTGCAGAGCATGCTCAGATACCTGTCGAGCACACGAGAGGAAAGGGGAAACCCAACCAGCAGAATAGGGCCTCTACAATGTACCTATTGCTGCGGCTCTACTCTCATGATTGACAAAGCAGTTCTGAGACAGCCTTCTATCGCAGTCATTATCTATGGGGGCTTTAATACATGTAATTAACTGTTTACTGTTTACACATGCGCACTTTCAGTAATTAATTAGTTTCCCCCTGAGGAGCACAACAACAAAAAAGTGCAAAAGCATGATCCTATGATACACTGCAGCACAGCTCATTATTCTGAACGGACAGTCCCAGGGGCTCCATCTGCTCAGTAAACAACTCTGCAGCTCAGTGACAGAAAGCACAGGAACATAATCAACTCACCTTTTTCTTATCCTGCAGCTCCATGGCAACCACAGCCACTCAACATGCTCTTTAACCCGCCAGCAGCACCTGGCAGAGCCTGGTTAGTGGCGCTCGGAGGCTCTCCGCCCGCCCCGGCCTGTGGAAGCTGCAGATGGAGTAATTGAGATCTGACCGGAGGAAGATGGAGAAGACAGGCTGGTGCAGCCTCGGTCCCCCACCTGGCAACACCTCCTGCCCCGCCTCCTCTGCCAGTGTGACAGGAGGCAAGCCCACACCTGCAGGAGCCAGCAGAGAGGAGCAGGGAACTCTGGGATGTATGCTTCAAGGTTTAATTGTTGCTGAGGTGCAGCAAAGGGATCCTCCTCATAACATGCATGTAGAGCCCTGTTGATAAAAGAACACACATCTATTAAAAAGTAAGTCTAATGAAACTTACATTGTCCTACCTTGCATTGTAGAACAGGATCAACTAAGATTCTGAAGCACCGCCTGTGCACATGAGTTCAAGCTGCTCCGTTAGCTTTAATGCTGCAGGTAGAAACCCCAGGTGTTAGCATAATAGCTCTTTAAAAGCCAGACCTCGGCCCTGCATCTACTGACACCAGGCTCACAGCCCCACAAGCAGCTTCCTCCGGCACAAACACCCACTGAAATCCAGAGTCAGCAGTCTCCATTCACTGACACAGAGTGGACAGGGCTCAGCCAAACAGAAGAGAAAAGAGCCAGACACACTGAAAGGTGAGAGAGTGCACTATGTTAGACTGTTCCAGTTAGATTCAACTCAAACAGTCACTCGGACGAGTCGGTGGGCAGGTCATGCAACACAGCCCTAGGAAGCCACCAGTCTGTTGGTCTCCTGCTGTCATGTGTCTAAACCAATGTGTTCAGTGAAAAGGGCCAACCAAGGTCTGAACAGAAGCTTTAGTGACACGCTGACTGTTTGACAACAGACATTTCTATTTGGGATGCTTTTGATCTCAGGCTTAACTCTCACTTCATCTGAATAATCCAACTCCGATAACAGTGTAGTGCCAAAGCAGGTGTTTCCGGTTCTGGCAACAGATAGCTACTGCTCCCATTCCTGTTTACAACTGCTGCGAGTGAGTGACACAGTTCCAAACAGGTCTACTGCCACTAGCTGGGTTCATTTAGCCAGCTAATGTTAATCCTAGCTCACCGAGCATAGAGCAGAGAGACTTAGTTTGCCAGCCTACAAACCACTTACACATACACTTACAATTAACGTGCTGAAATGAAATGTAGAAACTTCTAATACGTATTTGACATCCACTCTTAATGATTAGCTGACTTCAGACAACTAAGACAACATGTAAATGTCCGATACGAATTTAAATATATTATATCCAGGCATCAGACTACAATTACTGACTATGGAAAAAGCAACACCCACTTCCTATTGTGTGACATTTTAAATGTTTGTAATAGTTATAGCTAATTTACTGATTGTATTATACATGCTATATCATTATTGAGTTATTGTTGTAAATGCTTAAAACTTCCATTCCAATTTGAGGGTTGGTAGCTGCTCCTCAGTGAAATTGTAAGCGTTTCCTATTTCAAAATAGTACCATAAACTATCTTAAAAGATCAGAGCGGTGCCCCCTCTTGCTTCAGCCAATCGGTGGAGTATAGCGCCGTCAAACTACCACATACTATTCCTTCTTCATTACATTTTAATTAAAATGCTCACATAACGATTGTGGGCAATTTCACAAAGAGCAGCACAACGATCATTACCTCACAGGTGGAACATGATAGCTCGTGCTGCTCGGTGTAACGTCTTCGAGCCTGCACGTTGTCCTTAAATGACATAATTTCGTCTGACATGTTTTTAAGAGGGGGAACAGTGCTAACATATTCAGCGTAAAAGATTTAACGTATACTTTATAAAGAATGGCTAGCATTAGGGCTAACGTCCTCTCCCTTGATGTCAAAGGCATAATGCTAACAGAGGAGAGGCTTCGACCTAACTACACTTACACTTTTGCAATATTCGCTACAAAGACACAGCCCGTCGATTAACAATATGAGACTGCGAGCTCACCTTGTACATTTCCAGTCCTTATTGATATTCTTTTTAAATTGTGTGTTTTCTTTCCTATATAAATACAATGCTGAGCCTCTACTGTACAGCAGCAGCCATGTTGGGGAGCGCTCTGCCTGGAAGAATGAATAGTGTGTTGTTATTGGACGGCGGAAGATTACTCTGTCCACTGATTGGCTGGAGCAAGAGTTAGTTAAGATAGTTTATGGTACTATTTTGAAATAGGAAACCTCAAACCTTTACTGAAGAGAATCTACCAATTCATTTCCCTCAAAGTCTTAGGCATTTACGACAATATAACAATAATGATATAATATGTGTAATGAAATCCGTAAATTAGCTATAACTGTAACACATATTTAAGGTGTCACAAAAGTCTGTCGGTATGGTTGTTAGTCAGCTTTTTATATTAGGACTAGAAGAAATGGATACAATAATTTGTAACACTCTGTATTTGTACTAAATTGAAACATTATTCCAAGACTCAAAGTATATATGTCATGGTGTACAGTACTACATTATTATATTGCTAATTTTTGGCAAAGTATGGGTCTGAATACTTTCCCCACCATTTCATAAATGAATACAAGCAGGAACGGAAAAGAGCATACATTAATGTATACTAGACTGACATCATGCATATTTTAACCAGCTGCATTACTCTTTGACAGCAAGTTAAAATGCACTAGTGACTAGTCAATCCCAAGTCAAACAACAGTAAAATATAATATCTAATCTTAAAGTCAAACCTGTTTTTGTGTTTGACTGTTAGTGTTCCGTCTATGTGATATTCCATATTCTATAGCCTATTGTGATTTCACTTTTAACTTTACATAATGAGATATTGAATTTCGAACTGTATAAAGTATATTTAGACTATGGTATTTCTACCTTTGCTTAAGTAAAAGATCTGAACACCACTGCTAATAAGGTGTAGGATATAAGCCAAGGAACATAATGAATGACTAAAGCCATTGGCTACAGTTTAGCATTGTCTTGCAACTTGGTTTTGATTGTGGTAGTGTTGACTCTACATACACACAAACACATTATGGATTATAGGGTACATAAACAAGTGTCCCAACCACATCTACCCATAATAACATTTAATGAATAATGAAAATGGTACATTTCGTAAACTTTAAGGTTTACTTTTGGTAAATCTTTAGAATACGACCCATTCATTGTTATTCTTTATAACTTGCAGTTTTTTATGTATGTATTGATACAGTGGTCTGCAACGGTAGGTACGATAGAACATGATGTACAGTTAGAGAAAGAGGAGAAAACTATTTGGGAACTGAATGTATGCTGCTGATCATTTATGAGGTATAACAAGGTACAACATGACCTATTGAACAATATTTTGGGAGCAGTTTTACAAAAGGTATATTGAAGAACTGTAAGTACTGTGTCCCATAGTGTTACAGGGTACGTGAGAGTGGCCATACACTCAGAGCTTCACCCTCAGCTGAGGGAGGCTTTGTTTGGTGCAGCTGTGGTTGACAGTCGAGATAGATTATCTTGACATTTATCCTGTGATTTAGTCAAAACGTCTGCTCAGTTGGATTGTTCTTTTCTGGAGTATGGATAAAAAGGATGTGTTGAATTTGAACATGAAAACATGACCTATCGTTTGTTGTGTTATTTTAATTTTGAGATGGCAGAATGAATATTGATATTTTACGTCTACACTGGGACAGGACATCAAATCATCAAAACCTGCCTCCGCTGTGAGATGGAAACTTTTAAAAAAGCATTCTACTTCCTGTACTCCATAACAACAACAACTCCATGACATCTCCCTGCGTAACAACCACAATTGTCAGTTTCCTGTATTGGGTTTGTTAAGATTGTACATGTGTTTATTACAATCACACTACATATTATTACTTGCACAACCTGTGTGTTCATTTGAATCATAAGAGAATAATAACTCAGATCTGTGGATATATGTAACAAGGCTTTTAGTGTACTTCAGAGTCTCTGTGTTAAGGGGTGGGGCTGTACAAGGGTGCTCTACAAAAGGAACAATGATAAGGTTACTGTGCAACTACTAAACACAGGAGAGCCCATAACACGAGTCAGCTTACCTTTTTCTGTGTGATAACGATCAACGTCTCATAAGAACGAGGTGTGTGTGTGTCATCGGTGCAGGTGAAGGATAAGAGAGGATAGGAAATGACCATGGGAGAAGGCATGAAACCTTGTTTGCTGCTACAGTCAGTCTGTGATGGTTCAAAGTCTATGCGTGGAACTGCTTTCTTATGATCACCCTGTTTTATTCCAGACCAATCAGAGACTCTCAGTGATCCCATCCCAAACTATAAGGATGCGGATCCTGAGAGGTTTAACAACTCACAGCAGCAGAGTATCATTTAGTTGTTTGCATTCTGATTCCACACATAGTTCAGATCTGTATTATTGTCTGCTGATCTGAAGAATAAAAACACTTAGTACACAAATCGTTAGTGGCAGCTGAACAGTGGGCAGGGAGACATTATTTTAACCTCAAACTGATATATTCACTGTTGGCTTTAAATAAGAGGAGAGGAGGAGATGAAAAACCTCCTGAAGCATGAACTTTGAAGGACTCCTAACAAGGAGAACAGCTCCCACGATCCCACTGCTTCAGAATGCCTTTTGGACTCCTCTTTGTTTTACTTGAGAGACCCCTAGTGACAGAATAGTGTGTGTTTAAATGATGGCGCATGACACCATGCTCAAAGAGAAAGGTACCGCTTCACTCAGAAAAGGGAAATGTATTCGCTTTCAACACTCGAAAATTACATAAAGTCATACAGAGGTTTCCATTAACCTGTAGGCCTACTTGTGTTATGACCAATTTCATATGGTCAGTGAGGCTGGTGGTGCAGGAAGGAGTCCTCACACTGGGAAGTGAGTTGGCAGTTCCCTTGTCACAAAGTCAGGGATGTTCTGAACGTGTTTAGGTTAGATGCCTGAAATCAGATCTGTGGTCAACACGAGCTGTAGAGATGTTTGCTTTAGGACACACATCAGTACATACCCCACTGGGGAAGGTCTGAAGCTTCTGTGTGTCTTACAACAAATGAAAACAAGTGACTTGAATTCATCAACAAATATCTTTAATGCTCAAAAATATTCACTTATCATTGCAACATTAACTTCTTACAAGAATTAACAAACTTTACATTTCAAAAATTATGTTATGGAATATTTATGCACAAAATAAGTATTTTTAAGGCATTGTTTAATCATACAATAAATTACTTGAATCCCTCCTGCATTCCCATACAGTATGTTCTTTGATCCGAGTCCGTGTGTGTGTGTGTGTGTGTGTGTGTGTGTGTGTGTGTGTGTGTGTGTGTGTGTGTGTGTGTGTGTGTGTGTGTGTGTGTGTGTGTGTGTGTGTGTGTGTGTGTGTGTGTGTGTCCATATTCATGTCTCAAGCCCATTTCATCAATGACACAAATGAAGTCACACAGACACAAATATATAAATTAACAAAAAAAGGTAATCACAAAAGTTACAGAAGTGAGTGATTAACAAAAACTCAATACCGTGTGTGTGTGTGTGTGTGTGTGTGTGTGTGTGTGTGTGTGTGTGTGTGTGTGTGTCCTAGCATTAATATCCTTGTGGGGACCTACATCTGTTTACACAGTCACGTGTGAGGACATAAGGGAGGTCCCCATGAGGGGAATCATTAATTTTAGGGTAAAGACTTGGTTAGGGTTAGGGTTAGGGTTAGGGTTAGGCATGTGTTGGTTATGGTTAAGGTTAGGATAAGTCTCCAGGAAATGCATGTAAGTCAATGTAATGTCCCCTGAAGTGATGTATACATGGTGTGTGTGTGTGTGTGTGTGTGTGTGTGTGTGTGTGTGTGTGTGTGTGTGTGTGTGTGTGTGTGTGTGTGTGTGTGTGTGTGTGTGTCCATCTACTGGCGGCTTGAGATGGAGCTGGAGACGGCTGGTCGGATCAACTCTTCCATTATCTGAGCAAGGATGTGGCACAACTCCTTAGCCTGAAATGGAGATGAACAGATTACATCTTGAGGGTAATTTCTAATATGGCTGTTTCCAACGACCGTATGCTTACAAAATTATAACAAATGCGAAATTCACTCTTAAAGCCCTCTAAATAGAAAAGTGTTCACATTATAAGCGCTGCCACAGACTGGGATTGCACATTTGAGAAAGGTGACACGATGAAATGTTATGTTATACAAACTTTACAATAACAGACAGTGTAGGTCAGAATTCTCTATACATATTTAAGGGACTTTCGCTTCATTGGCATTTAGGGAATGTCATGGGGTTCTTCTTTTTGTAACTCTACTTTGACTCAATCATAATATTTTTTATGAGCAAAACATAATTTGTACTATATCAAAACGTTAATATGTTCAATAGCTATTTAAATGCTGCTCCTGATTTGTAGCCATGGATGAGTACTTATTGGTTTTTATTACCAATGTCTGCTTTTTCTCTATATTTACATCTTTATTATTGTTTGCCTATTTTACCCGCTATGTCACTTTCGCTGTAAAGCTGCGGCACTAATAAAGGAATTATGATTATGATTATTTCTTTGACAGAAAGATTGGGAAATGTACTTTTTTGTCACAAAATAAATTGGTCAAATTCATAGATGTGTTGTTGTTCTGTGAAGGTTGAAAAATATGCAAAGACATACGATGTTGGTATTTGATCCAAAGAGCAAGGCAAGATGCTAAGTTTGAATTTGTTAAAGAGATCTGTTAAACATGTGTGTATTTCTTAAAAATAAAAATGACTTTATGAAATCTACTCAACATGGAGTCACAGGCAGCTGTCAGTACCTGTTTGAGATGAATGGTGACTCTTTTGGGTCGCCCCGGATTGCCATAACTGATGTCCACAGCTGGCACTTTGCCGTGTTTCTTGGGGCGGACTGTGAGCATGGACTGCACGTCTGCCAGAGGAATCTGAAACACACGCTTCTGCAGAAGAAAGACACACCAATCATCAGATTCTACAGGACTTTATCAATATGTAGTACTTGTTCACATTATATATGCTTCCGTTAGGCAATATTATAAGGAATCATTCCGTAAACTTTCACTGTTATGCGGATGATACTCAACTATATTTATCAATCAAGCCTGATGAAATGAATCATCTAAATAAAATTCAAGACTGCCTCAAGGACTTAAAAACGTGGTGACCTTAAACTTTTTGATGTTAAACACGACCAAAACTGAAGTTATTGTACTTGGCCCGAAGAATCTACGAAACAAATTATCTAAAGACATACTAACTATGGATGGCATTAATTTGGCCTCCAGTGAGACTGTAAGGAATCTTGGTGTTATATTTGATCAGGATTTATCCTTTAACGCCCACATAAAATCAATTTCAAGGACCGCCTACTTCCATCTACGTAACATTGCAAACATCAGGCATATCTTGCCTCAAAACGATGCAGAGAAACTAGTCCATGCATTTGTTACTTCTAGGCTGGATTATTGTAACTCTTTATTATCAGGGAGTACCAAGAAGTCAATCAAGTCGCTTCAGCTGATTCAAAATGCTGCAGCTCGTGTACTAACCAGAGTTAGGAAAAGGGACCACATGACTCCTGTTCTGGCTGCCTTACACTGGCTCCCTATAGAACACAGGATAGAATTTAAAATTCTTCTTCTTGCCTACAAAGCCCTTAATGGACAGGCGCCATCTTACCTTAAAGAACTCATTATACCCTACTGTCCTACTAGGGCATTGCGCTCCAAGAATGCAGGGTTGTTGGTTGTTCCTAGAGTCTCTAAAAGTACAACGGGAGCCAGAGCCTTTTCTCATCAAGCTCCACATTTGTGGAATCAGCTTCCAGTTTGTGTTCGGGCGGCAGACACCCTATCCGTTTCTAAGAGTGCGCTTAAGACCTTCCTTTTTGATGAAGCTTATAGTTAGGGCTGATTAGATTCAGCCCCTAGTTTTGCTGATATCGGCTTAGTTTGTCGGGGGACATCTTCCTTCTTCCTTCTCTCTGTCTCTACCTGTGTCCTCTCATGGGGACATCTTCCTTCTTCCTTCTCTCTGTCTCTACCTGTGTCCTCTCATGTTCCCATTAACCCAGCTTCCCCACATGTCTTTCTTTTTGGTGTCTATATACGCCGGGACCCGGAGTCATGGATGATCCTGCGGTCCTGCCTGACTCTCATCACACTGCTTCCCTGATGGCTCCCACAGGATTGTTGACATCCTCGTGGATTCATCTTCCTATTATACACACATGCATTTCCAAACATCTGGACTACCTATGTTGCAAATGTATTATCTTTTCAATTTACACACGGCATCTATTGCACGTCTGTCCGTCCTGGGAGAGGGATCCCTCCTCTGCTGCTCTCCCTGAGGTTTCTCCATGTTCCCTTAAACTGGGGGTTTTCTCCGGAAGTGTTTCCTTGTACGATGTGAGGGTCTAAGGACAGAGGGTCTAAGGACAGAGGGTCTAAGGATAGAGGGTCTAAGGACAGAGGGTGTCGTATTGTCATACTGATATTTTGTACAAACTGTGAAGTCCACTGAGACAAATGTAACATTTGTGATATTGGGCTATATAAATAAACATTCATTCATTCATACTTTTTTCTATAAAAATAAACTGAATCCCATTGAAAAGGGACAACAAATGTTGGATAATTCTGAAATAGAAAGAATAGTGCAAGGAAGTATGGCAATACAGTAAAAGAAAGACGTCTAGATTTCCTTTTGTGAAATCTCAGTCCCATAATAACAATCTCAGTCACAAGTTAAACATATTAAATATTGAGGACATAACAATAACAATTTATAGGATTTTTTTTACACACAGACATTGAAGCAATGGTCAGAGCAGTGGTTCCCAAACGTTTCCTTTGGGAACCACTGGGTTAGAGTGTTTTAGTGGGATGGCAACTCACTGTAAGACCGTAAAAGTTAACGAAAACGGGTTATCTAACTATTTTTTTCTTATTCCCGCAGGCAAAGTATCAACGAAGCTTACATTATACAAATGTAGTGCAATATTAGCTTCTGGTGATCAGCAGCCCTATGAGCTCATTCTCAGTGTATCATCAGGAATACAGAGAGACACACACATAATTTAAATAAGAGTTTTTAAATTCAATTATTGGTTAAGAATAAACATCTTAAAGTAAATACCAATAAACAACAGTCCTTAACCCTGTAAGGCCCCCGGTTGTAATTTTACAACATTACTTTAAAGAGCCTGTGACACCATCCCAACAACTGTTGTGCAATGAAATATTGGGCTACTAGTCATCTCGAACCGTCAGTTTAAAAAAGAAAAAGCGATACCGTTCCGTTAAATATCAATCATTTCGAACATCGCGGGGAAATTCCTTCACTCATTTTGAAGTTTTGGGGGAAGCCGGAAGTGACGTCAATGCGGGAACGCTTCGAGAGCCAAACACGGACAAAGTGTGTTGTCATGCGTAGAAATGGTGAATTACTGAGATTAGGCACGTTAATAACGTTTTAATGAAGTTGACTACAGTATATTCATATTTGTCAGTGCTTTCATGTCAATTCGGCGACATAAACATAAATGATCGTGGTGAAGATGATGATTACATTAGGATTAAAAATCGGGAGTGAGAGCTGCTGAATTTCCTCCCGTCGGATGTGATATAAAAACAATTATTTTTGTGGTTGTAAACTCAAGTGGATGAAACTACATTTATTAGTGCTTTCATGTCAATTCGGCGAACATATGATACATTAAATGATCGTTTGTTTGAGCCGGTCTGCATTTCCTGATGAGAAAACAAACCGATGCTTTTTGTAGTTGTAGTACACCAACGTGGATTAAACGTGTGTTTTTTTTACCACAATGTTGGGGAAATTAATGGATAAAATGCACGGATTATTATTATTATTCCCACTCCGATCGGGACACTAGGTCCACCGCTTCCCCGCAGCGAGGCTCCCCCCGTTGACAGTTTACGTGGGCTGGGTGCAGTGGCGGACTGGCCATCGGGACGAATCCCGATGGGCCGGTACCGAAGTGGGCCGGTCGGATAAGTCACTAGCACATCCCCCATAGGCGGCGCGTGAGGCTCAGGTTTGAGAAGGCTAAATAACTTCTTTTACCTGACGCTGCCCGCCTCCGGCGTCTATAGAAAAGAGATCCACTCAGTGTGCGGAGTTTAAATCTCTCAAGTCATATTACAGGATAAAGGAAATACAGTTTAAACTGCCGTATGCAGAGAAGACGCCGACGTGTCGCACTTATCATTCATATTACATCATCAATCAGTCGATCATCGATCATATAATATCATAATATCATACATTTCCTTATCTGAGTCAGCTTCTCCAGCCTCACCTGGCCGTGCAACACTCACAGTGTCACAGACTGGATGCAGAAGTATTATTTAACACATTATGTTGACGAAACACTCGAGTCAAATGTAATTAAAGTCAGATCCACGCGTGTCTTAGACGTGAACGCGCTCTCAGCTGGAGAGAGAAACCCTGGCTTGATTTACCGAGTTGATAACCAGCGTCGTAGGACCACTTAGCGAGATCTCGTTTGTTAGTTTGTTGTTGTTGTTAGTTTGTTACTCAAACATATCCAGGGTCTGTTGAACTGGCTTCGTAGTACAGGGCACAGGTGGCTAGCAGCGCTAAGGTCAAAGACACAGACATTATACATTATATTTGTATTTTACCAGGATGCAGTGACACAAATATTTACATATTTACATTTACTATCTACAGTACAGCAGCCGCCGCCCCTGACATCCCCACTCCCCCCGTTGACAATTTACTAGCGGTACCGAAGTGGGCCGGTCGAGAGTCCCGGGATGATTTTTAGTCCCAGTCCACCACTGGTTACATGACCGTATGATCGCCCATATTGACGCACCTAATTCCTAAACTTCTAACAGATACAACATAAACCGATCCTTCAGCCTCATATGAGCTCTCAGACACGTTCAACATTAACCTGTCATCGCTGTCTGAGCGTGCTGCTGTGTGCGCCGTCGTGCGTTTACATCTGACTGTATATATATAAAGGTTTACATGCAGATGCTGGGATCCTGGACGGTGCAGCTGGAGCGCTGTGCCCGCAATGACGTCACCCATCATTTGGCGGGACTTGAAGAATCCGCGAGAAGATCCAGAAAATTGTCAACATTGAAGGATTAATGGTTATCAAAGTACAAATATCCAAAATCAGTTCAGTAACGGTTTTCAAGGGGACAATATTTACTCAAATTGATGGGTTTGGATGATGGGGGGAAAACCGTGTCACAGGCTCTTTAAGCTATCCTAAAAAAGTCAGTAAATGTTTTGGTTTATTAAAAGACTACATTTACATAGTCAAAAGGTCTATTGGGTAGTAAATGTAAATGTGTTATAGGTCCTGCCCTCTGGCCATACACTCACACAACCAGGGGCGCCGCCAGGGATTTTGGGCCCCATGAAAATACATCACATTGGCCCCACCACCAGGCACAGGCCACGCCAACCAAGCACAATTGCTGTAACCACACCTCCAGAACCCAACCCACTCATTTATGCTTTAAATAACTCTACCTGTACAGGCTTGCATCTATCTTGTAGTCCAATACTAACCGCACAATATTTACTGACACTGAGCTGTGAAAATATAACACTTATGGGGGGACAGGGCTGCTAAGTATAGAGATGGATCTTTTGGTCCTGGCACCAGGGGGAGGGACAACTGATTTAGTATGAATAGCTGCTAAAAATCTACCTGCATTTGTTAAACGTCAGCTAAAAGAGGAGTGAAATGAAAAACCTGTATAGATAGGTATAGATAACAGTACTTAATGTCAGCTTAGTAAAAAACATAATTATTATTTACAATGGACTAAGCGTAGCTAACAGACACATTTCCACCACTCATAGACCACACCCACCTTTTCTTTTGAAAAACTGGGTGACATACTGTCGCCCTTTAGTCCCTCTCTCTTGTCTTTCTCTCCTTTCTTTTCTCTTTTGAAAGCCTGACTTTGTGAGTCGTTGAGACATGGTTCACACGTAAGTACTAGCATCCCTGCTCCTAACATGCTCTCACTCTCTGCTAGAAAGTGACGGCGGTGCTGCACCGCGTTTGGAGGCAGGACCAAACCATTACATGTAAATAGAAGGGGGTGTACAGAGGCTTTGGATATTTAACTTTTGGAAGAAAATAAGTGAAATGAATTATAAGTTTAGTGAGTATATTATCAACATAACGTTCTATTAATGTTAATTATTGATGAATGATGAAAGATTACTTACATTTTTTTTTCTTAATGTTCTAAAATAGTTTGGGCCCCCGTGGTGAGGGTATTTGGGGAGGCCAATAGGGTGGCCAGGATTCAGCTGGGGGTGGCCGTGGCCACTCCCAGCCACCCCCCAGCTCCGCCACTGCACCCAGCGGATTCCAACCAAAAACCCAGCGTTTACCAGTGGCTGGGATTTTAAAGCCTTCCCACTATTTCCTGAGAGGGCATTGCCAGATTTCCCCATATTATATTATTAAGCAATATCATACATTAACCCTATTATAGCAGATGCCACATTGAATGGATGAACACATTTATGGATCAATAATTACAACGGAGTATTTAAAAATATAAGTTGTAAAAATACTTATATGTATTTAATACTAATAACATAATGATTCATTTTATTTTCAGATGATAATACTTTTCACTTGGGCAATTGACCATTTTGAATGCAGGACATTTACTTCAAATACATATTTTTACCTAGGTAAATAATCTGAATACTTTTTCCACCTCTGAGTTTGGACCCCGTCACTGTTTTTAAAACTTTAATTAAATGTTTGCTATTTCCAGAGACCCTTTCAGAACACTGCTGGAGAACAGAGAGGGGATGGGAGAGTTTTGTCACATTCCAATAGGCCATTACTAGATTTGAAACAAAGAGAGTCACAGCCCTGCGTTGATCACCTTAAAGTGGACCTATCATGCTATATTTGAATAATATATTGTAGGGCCATACCTATATAAAACATGTCTGCGAAGTTTTTTTTCAAAATACCAAACAGATCATGCATTTTAACCATGCCTAATTTTGCTCTATTTGCCCTTTTTTTAGCCCTGTTTTTGCAAGGGCTGAATCTGAGAAGTCTTCTTCACTGCTTTTGTGGCAGACTACAGCGCCACTTACAGGCCTGGCATATGTACTACAGCGTCTCCAGCACTTTCGAACGGCAATGGCCGTGGCTGTCTCCTCCTGATAGGTGGAGAGTTGCCCATATAGGCGGAGCTCCTCGTTCCTGACGTCAGAGAATTTTCAAATCTGTATCAGTCTGTATCAGATCCGTTGCAGCCCCATTTTTAGAGATTTGGGTATGGAGGAAAAGAGAGAGGGTTGTGTTTTCTGACACTTCGTGAGTTCCCTGACACACCGGGGACACATATTCATGTATAAAAGACGTACAAAAGTGCATTTTGCATGATAGGTCCACTTTAAGGGAGCTGTCGGGGGTGGGGGGTGGTGAACGGTACATGGTCAATGTTTGTTTAAAAATGTTTGCAGTCGCGAAAGCTCTAAGCCAATTGGACATGGACAAAAAAAAGGATCAGTCTATTGCGGCTTTCACACCAGCGCTTTTCCCTTTCTAGCTCCGAGCGGGAGCTTTTCTGATTCAGCTCCGGTTTCCCTTTTCAGCTCCCGCTCTGTTCACACCGCCCACTGGCGCCCCAGAGCTGCCCCTGCTGCGTCATGACGTCACCGTTTACATCGCTGATTTGCTCCCCAACCGCAGCCATTACGGCGCTCACAACAACAACAACAACAACGGGGATCTGCGTCGGGTCGATGATCGTGTTGCTTTTAATCACACGAAGCCAGAATAAATTGAATAACGACTTCTCCAACCTTATGCTTTGCTCCAGAGTGCCGTGGTTCATTGTTTATTAAATGTGTTTCTGCAGCATTTACCGACCGCTGCAGTGCTGCTCTTCCACGGGAGTTTATTCTCCCGTTAGCTCCCGGTTAGCTCGCACTGCAGCGGCCGCTCTAAAGTATTCACTGTCCGACTCACACAAGCAGCTGATGCATATCCCCAGTTCCCTTAGCCTAAGTGAATGTGTGTCAGTCTGAATTGACACTGTTTGGTATCACAACGCTGTTATGAAAGTTTCTCTGGTATAAAACGGGTGATGTTGGCATAGCAACCGAAGCTAAAATGACTACTTGCATCCGATAGCTGCAATAATACAAAACAACACGTCTGCCTCTCTCCACAATGATCGATAACAGCGAACGGATGGTCAAAGTAAGGCACAAATAAACAGAATCACACGAAGCCTGGTTAGTGTTGCCTGACTTTATAAAGTGTGTTTATAGGCACTACTGCTTGTAGGCAGGCATAACAGTCGACCCATGTTCAGGGGAGGTGGGTTTAGTTTCCTGCACGCCTCGACGTAAGAGAGACGTAAGCGACGCCACCTTTTAGCTCCGAAGCTCTTGCCTCTAGAGTCTAGACCGACAATTTTTTGGAGCTGGAAGTGAACCCGATTCCGGAGCTAAGAGCTATCAAGATGCTGATTAGACAGCATGATTATTGCACAGGTGTGCCTTAGGCTGGCCACAATAAAAGGCCACTCTGAAACGTGCATTTTTGCTTTATTGGGGGGGGGTCTGGGGGGTCCGAAAACCAGTCAGTATCTGGTGTGAGGGGTAGGGTTAGGGTTAGGGTAATGTTGTGAATCGAGTGGCCCATGGTGGTGGTGGGGTTATGGAATGGGCAGGCGTATGTTATGGACGACGAACACAGGCCACTCGAGTTATTGTTATTACAACGTGACTTCACTATTATTTAACAACTCTTTTTATTGGGTTCTTTTATTTGGGGTTAAGTACATTGTCAGAATAAGTAAGAAATGGATTTAACTTCTGTTAGACAGCTATCATACTGAATACATATTTACTGTGAATGTGTGCAAAAATGTATGGCATATAGCTGTCTAACAGAAGTTAAATTCATTTCTCACTTATTCTGACAATGTACTTAACCCCAAATAAAAGAACCCAATAAAAAGAGTTGTTAAATAATAGTGAAGTCACGTTGTAATAACAATAACTCATCCCTCTCGAGTTTTCCTTTTGAGCTTCGCCAAAAGCCACTGTGTCAATATTGTCCTACTTGGGTTGCCGTCCGGAGTTGTCCAATATGGCCGACCATCTCGCACATGCGCACTGCAGATCGGGCAGAGCTGCAGATCGGGTAGTGACAGTTGTTCCTAAGCTAAAGGAGGTTATAAAGGAAGTTTGAAACCTCCTTTCCTATCATGTAGAGAATTCGAACGGCACTTATCATGGCTGCCACTGAGGGACTTCCGGGTAATTTCACTCGGTTAGGAAGGTTCCTAAGCTAAATGGACTATTCGACTGCAGCCCTCATAGAATGAACGAGGCCCCGCCTCCAACGCTGTATCCAGTTCTCTTAATACATCCATGTGTTCTACTGCATGTAAACAACTCGGATATATTTGGAAGTTAAAGCCGAAAACGGACGTATTCCTCCTCTGGGGAAATCGCAGAGGGACCAGTAGTGAAGGTATTGGAGGTTAAACGTGCAGATTTCTTCTCAAATTTTAAGAGAACTTTCCCCAGTCTTGGTCGCCGTAATATTGATGCTCTCTTTGGCCGCGCTACTCTGGTGAGGTACGTATTGTCTTTACACCGTATTTGTTCATTTCGGCATCAATTGCATTTAGTGTGGTACGGTGTGTTATTATGGGCATGTTTGATTTGAGCTTTTGTTAGCAACATTATATAGATTTTTGTATTATAATTACATTATATATATACTTTTGAATACGGCAGACAAGCAGGCTTTTCCTTAGGAGGCCGTTGTATTATGTTGGGACATAGTTGAGACTTCATAGACAAACTTAACAATGCTGCTACTCAGGTTCACTTCCACAAACATACTACTCTCGCTCGCTCTGCACATGCACGCGCCACACACCTACCCCCCTCTCTCTTAAAGGGATAGTCGACCTTACTCTGTATCAACCTACTATCATATCAAAGGTGATTGATACGTGCAAGACAGTGTGTTTATATGGTTCTAAGTTATATCTCAAAGTAGAACGTTTGTGTCGCAACACTTCTGTGGTACATTTCGATTGAAAATCGGCGGCTTTGTTTTTATTGCCATGCATGTCTGGGCATGTTTTAGTAACTCAGAGAAGCACAGAGGTTTCACGTTCATTTCATGCAATAGCGTTGGTACCATGCATTCTGCATTTCTGTAACGCAAGCTCACTTTAAATGTAGGCTTGTAATCAGTGCGGAAAATACCATGTCACAGCAAAGCACCAGTAGCTGTCCCGGGTCTTAGTATGTTAACCTGACTTTCATACAGTTAATAAAGGGTCACTTAAAACAATCAATCAAGTTCATTTTCAGAAGTTATTTCATTCATAATCCTGAGAGTTTAGTAGTAGTCTTCCAGCTATATTTTGTTAAGTCATATAATCCTGTTTCAAATTGTTTAGAATTTAGCAAAGGTTGCCTAATGCAGCTCGGCATCAGCAGTCAGCTCCCCTTTAGTCACATGTCCTTGATGCTCTTTACCTGTTCACTTTTCAAGATGGGGAATGGGCTAGAAAAGTCCACTTTGCTGAGGTTGTTACCACTTGTGGTAGGAAGTAAAGTCTCTGAAGGAGATGAAGCATGGGCCATATTAAAAGACCTTAAAGAAATTGTGCAGCTGGTGTTGTCGACATATTTCACAGAGGAATCTATCCAGTACATGCAGACTAAAATAAGTGATCACAGACAGTCTTCAATCTGTCTTCCCAGACTTCAAGCTCAGAGTGTTGGTACCGTAAGCATTTAAGGCCATTTGAGCTATCCTCACACAACTTTTCTGTGCATCCGCTGTCCGAGCTAAATGACACATTAAGTATCACAGCATACAATATGGATGGACATTTCAAGTTGACAATAAATATTTATTTCCACCAGAGACTTGCAGGAATACATGTTTCTAGAAGTGGGGACATACTGTATGTGTCACCACCACCCACCAAGCCTAGGAAGACTATGACTTAATGATTGTTTTGTTTTTTGCGCACAGTTTTCATTGGAGTTGAATGATACTTAATCCAAACTAATCCAGTTCTTCATTCAAAACTGAACTCTAGAGACTGCCTGACTTTTGTGTTGCCAAACTGAATGTTCCTCATATTGCCTCTTTTCTATTTTTTTTAATAACAGGAAATGGCAGCTCAAAACTACATACTTCATGTCCATACCTCAATGGACATCATCAGGAAGATGACTTTATCTTCAAGTCCAGAATCTGTGGATGAGCTAAAAACCATGATAAAAGAAAAGTTTAAGCTAGACTTTGACTTTAACTTATCATACCAAGATCCAGACTTTGACGGGAGGTTATGTTCCCTTGTAGACATCGAGGAGCTTCCACTAAAGGCTGTGTTGCTAGTTACGAAGTCTGAGAGTGATGCCAGTTCCGAAGCATCAGAGGACACAACAATATTGCCCCATGACATAACTCCAGAGCGGGCAGAGGGATGGCCTGCTGTGTTTCCAGTGCCCACTTTTGCCTTGCAGATAGAACTCCTACTCAATGAGGGAAATCGTACACATGAGAGAACAGAGAAAACTCTAAAGCTTTCCCGGGGTCAAAAGCACATCATCCTTGAGAACCTTGCAACCAAAATGCATAGCTTCAAGGCATACCCCAATGATAAGGAGGTTTCAATTGTAGCAGAAGCACTGGTCACTAAGCATCCTTGTCTAAAAGAGCCAGGGTCTCAGACAGGATGGTGCGGCTGGAGAAATAGTCTGAAGTTTAAGATGGGGAACTTCCGCACAAAGTTAAGTCGAGCAGGATTTCACGAGGTAGCTGTCAATTCTGGGAAGAGGAGTAGAAACAATCCAGACAAACAAGCTCCCCACTGTAACATCAAAAGACCAAAGAGGGCCGAGGTGAACTTCTTGCCTAATTTCCCACTCGGTGAAGATGGTACAAGCCTTGAGCGATTGAGACTCCAACTGGTAGAGGAAGTTAAGATGAGAGACAAAAACCTTCCCCTGATTGCAAAGTTAATGCAGACTACCTTTGCCCTGCGGCGCAATGAGGTCATCAATGACGAGCTACCCGTTGGCCAGATCCTGGAACGCTGGCCTGCTTTGAAAATAGAGTCACAGGTGAACATCTTTGACTTATTACACATGTTTCATTATTGTGTGTGCCTTTGTCTTTGATAACTTTGACAGGCTTACTCAGATGTATCATGTTGTTACAGTCTGCTTTCTCACTCACCTATTTTCTGCATTAACATTCCTCAGTCACCTGGTAGTCACACCCTGTCTCTCTCTCACTATGTTACACCCATCAGCTCACCACTTCACTTTCACCTCAGTGCCAGATCGTACTTTGCAGCATGCCAGTCTTTCCCGCATTATCCTCCAGATTGCTCTCCCGGTTTCGACCCTGCCTGTCCCTGACCAGCCTGCCTCGTCTGCTCCCTGACCCGTTCTGTACCTGCGACTCCCGTCCTGCTTTCTCCTGGAACCCTCGCCTGTCCCCGACCAGCCCTTTGCCTCCTATCTGCCGTGTTGTCTCCTACCAGCCTATTGCCTTCAATAAAGCTGGTTACCGACTATCCCTGGTTTCCCGTGTTCTGCATTTTGGTCCTCAGCTCGTTTGTGACACATGTTACGTTTCTGTTCATCTCGGCTGTCTTCAGTCTGCATATGCATTGTACTGGGACTTAAATAGTCCTTTTATATATTTGCAGATTTGTGCCGAGTTTCAGAGGATTGCAAACATCAACCTGAAGAAGCACTTCTATGCCGAGTTGGATCGGCATGCCCCCCGTCTTCAGAGCCTGTTCAGAAAGAAAGCTGCACGCAAAGGGAAAGTAGCTGAAGGTCTGGATCAGCGATTCAGCTCTTATGACCTCCAGGTGAGTCGGTTAGGCCTCTTTGTGTTTGATCATTATATAAGAGTGGATTCTCTTTGTCAAGTGCTCATCTCTTCAGTCATGGAAGGGCCCTTGTTGTGATGTAAGCTGTTGTGCTGCTATGCTGTTTAGCATCCAAAGTAAAACAGAGATGTTCTCCCCCCCCAGGAACAAGGCGACGTCCATGTCCTCCGTGCTGCTGTCCTCCGGGCTCTGCCTGCATATCTGCACGAGGACGACTCCAGGTTTCTGAAGTCATGGCATGTAAGTCAGCTTAATAACGGTTTCAAATGTATGTGACAGATGATCACGAAATACAGTTATTCTTGTTACATTGTTTCAGTAGCTCGAGCGCAGGAAGTATTTACATTTGGATAGTGAAAGGTTATAATAAATTAAGAATTTAGTTTGGAAAAGAATGAACAGTCCTGGTGTCATCAAAGATTGATTCTGTCAAGTCAGGGGAAACAGGTTGTAGAGATAGCTATGGCCATTTAGGGTAACATGTCCCTGTTCTTGTCCCCAGGTGGCGCAGTCCGATGAACCGGACATTGACGACATGGCCGTTGGACTTCTCTTGATCAGTGCCAAGTCAGAGAATAGCACGCTCTGCTGCCCAGAGAGGATCGCTGTGGTACTGGAGGGGAGCAGAGTGTTCGAGCTCCCCAGGTTGGCTGAGGCATTCATCCTGCTTTATGCACTGATCTATGCCCTGAATCTAAGGTACCCAAAAGACTTGGCCAACACCTTTGACTTCACCCAGAAAGTCTTGATGGGCCAGGACGATCGGAAGCTGAGGCCAAGAGTGTTGAGCCTTAAGAATGTCCTGTTGGCAGCGCAGTGATCTCTCTATGAACAGGCACCACATACCGTAGAGCACTGTATTGTATATCTGTTTATTTTACAACAAAGTCTTTTGAATGTTTCAATATTCAACTTGAAGTTTGAATTTGTTACTGTTTAACTTGAAGGAGTGTTTGTAGATGTGTAAATGGTATGGACAACATGTCCCCATACGTTGGTTTATATTTCTATATGTTGCTGTTCTTTATGGTTCATGTGGTAAACTGAGCAGCCTTTATGGTCCATGTGGTAAACTGAGCAGCCTTTATGGTCCATGTGGTAAACTGAGCAGCCTTTATGGTCCATGTGGTAAACTGAGCAGCCTTTATGGTCCATGTGGTAAACTGAGCAGCCTTTATGGTCCATGTGGTAAACTGAGCAGCCTTTATGGTCCATGTGGTAAACTGAGCAGCCTTTATGGTCCATGTGGTAAACTGAGCAGCCTTTATGGTCCATGTGGTAAACTGAGCAGCCTTTATGGTCCATGTGGTAAACTGAGCAGCCTTTATGGTCCATGTGGTAAACTGAGCAGCCTTTAAGGTCCATGTGGTAAACTGAGCAGCCTTTATGGTCCATGTGGTAAACTGAGCAGCCTTTATGGTCCATGTGGTAAACTGAGCAGCCTTTATGGTCCATGTGGTAAACTGAGCAGCCTTTATGGTCCATGTGGTAAACTGAGCAGCCTTTAAGGTCCATGTGGTAAACTGAGCAGCCTTTATGGTCCATGTGGTAAACTGAGCAGCCTTTATGGTCCATGTGGTAAACTGAGCAGCCTTTATGGTCCATGTGGTAAACTGAGCAGCAGAACGGTTCCGGGTCACATGGTGTTTGCCTCATGCAAGTGATGGCTCAAAAAGTGGCTCTGGACATTTCTCAAGGCCTGTTTTTAAGGTGTTTCGTTTTTAAAAGTGAACTATTTGTCAAACAATACATATTCTTGTTTGGTAAATAGTTTATGGTTATTTAATAAAACAGTGACTTGTATATAAATTGTCTGTGTTAAAGGTTTTCTTTCTTATTTACTCAAAATGAGTAAATAAGACATTTACTTGTCAAGGATCTTACGGCCATTCAAAACCTGGAAAAGTCATGGAAATTCAAAATGCAAATTCCAGGCCCTGGAAAAGTTATGGAAAACAATATTATTCCCAAAGTTTTGGAAAAGTCATACCCATATTTAGCTAATCGCCGAAATAGTAATACTATAATGATAATACATACTGTATGGTTTAGTAATGAAACGTAAAATGGCATTTAACTGACGAGGTGTTTTGCTGGTGAGAGATTTGAGTTGCTTTAGCGCAGTGTTTCTCAAACTTTTTCATACCAAGGACACTTAACCAATAAATAAACACTCGCGGACCACCTAACTCCACAAATATCAAAAAACACATCGTTTTTCTAGAACAGATTACAAATCGCCTGAAAATGGTACAAACAAGTGGCAACATGTGTGACGAAGGTGTTGTGCTGGGCTATTTCATGCAATCGAAAGTGAAACTTAACCTTGCTCCATTGCGGAGATATTCCCGCGAGAGTGCGGAAAACTTAAATTGATTAATTAATTTAAAATGTGAAATGTTACCCATATACTCACGGACCACTAGGGGGCGCTCACGGACCACCAGTGGTCCGCGGACCACACTTTGAGAAGCACTGCTTTAGCGTGTAGGAGCTAGTAAGCCTATTTGATTTGTTTTAGATAGGCACAACATGTTTCATATGCAGACCTTATTTTCCTGTTCCATGTTCAAATAAACCATTTTCAGTGGTACCGCTGAGAAAGAGTCATTTGTTTGGTCATGGAAAATGAGGTAAAGGTCATGGAAAAGTCAAGTGTATGACTTGTTTACTTCCAGTTACTACATCGTATTTATGTAATCAGTTTCAAAAAATGCTTTACATTCAGTTTTGAGTACTACACAAGCAACATTTTCAATACATAGTGGGGTTCATACGGCTACATGTTTTTAAAAGGTAATACAAATATTTAGGTTAACCTTGATTTTTATTTGTACTGTGTTACCAAAATACCTAGTTAAAATAACTTAATAAGTACTGTTTAACTAAACAGTTAAAAATAAGTGTGTCACTTGAAATGACTAGTAAATAGTACTCAATACATTTGACTTTAACATTTACATAAGTAGTTTTGATGTAAAAATGTCGATGTCATCAGTTGAAGTTGTATTAACTGGTCAGTTTTCAGTGCTGAAGGTACCTTTGTTTTGGGGTGAAGGAACAGCACCCCCTCCTGGCTGATGCTGACCATGCAGGGCGAGGGACAGCCCTGCTGGCTCACCTTCTGGGCCAGGAAGGTGTTAGAGCCAAACAGAGGCATGGCGCTCAGAAACTCTGCAAGACAACCACAATTATTATGAGAGGAGAGAAGGAGAGAAGAGAAGGAGAGAAGGAGAGGAGGGGAGAGGAGTACCCACCGATACATTGTATTTTGGCGTTTTGAGGGCTGAGGGAGTGCATGGCAGCGATCTGGCCCTCACAGAAGGTCTGGATCTCAGCAGCTTTGATGCTCAGGCCGTCCAGGGAGGGCAGGTACTCCTTCATCTCAGCTCTTGAAGAGAAAAACAATCAGAAACGCTAGTCAAGTTAGGTGTTGAGTGATAACAACATAGATACTAAAAGAATGCACATGTCACCAGAAGAAAGCAGTATTACTGGGGAGATGACCAGGATAATGTGATGTTAGCGCACTGACTGAGCAAGGCTGCCAAGTATAATGGAATGCTTTGGACTTGATGAGAATTCACTTTAGGCAACCATTCACATCTTGTATGCAGTAGACCAGTGTCAAAAAGGGATTCAACAAATCTGGACTTCCAAAAAGTTGGGAAACTTTAAGTACAGAAATGAAGAACAATGAAGTGTATCGTGTATTATTTATCTAATTGATGTGTCTTTAAATAAGAGCCATTGGTTACAGCTTAGCATTGTGTTGCAACTTGGTTTTGATTGTGGTACTGTTGACTCTACTTACAAAATAACATATTAAAAGTGTGTTATACTGACTCTAAACTCAACATGACCTGTGCGGTAAAATACACATGATGGATTATAGGGTACATAATGTTACCTGGTAAAGTACGATAGAACTTGATGTAAAGTTAGAGAAAGAGGAGAAAACAATATGGGAACTACATTTATACTGCTGATAGTAGTTATAGTTATAGTAGAACATGTACCTCTTAAATGATCAGCAGCTGATCATTTAAGAGGTACATGTTCTACTATAACATGGTACAACATGACCTACTGAACAATAGTCTGACATTTGGGAGGAGATTTAAGAAAGGTACATCGAAGAAAGAAGTGTGTACAGCGTACGTGTAACGAGGCTCTGTTTGGGGCAGCTGTGGCTGACAGAAATGTGTTCTGCTACGATTTGGCATAACGTCTGTTCTGTTGGATTGCAGTTGTCTGGAGAATGGTTAAAAGTGACGTGTGGAATTTGAAAGTTCAAACATGAGCTATAGCCAGGGGGGCACGTAACTTTCTCAGTGAGGTACCTGGAGCCAGTGCTTGGTACTCCAACTTCTGGCTGCACTCAAAGCTGTTTGATGAAGCCCTCTGTATCGCGAACGTCAACGGGGGGGGGGGGGGGTTTAGCTGTTTTAGCGCAGTCCTCCAGTGAAGGGGGGAGTCTCCCTCCGCAGCCGGTTGGCGTAGTTTTGGCTCAGTTCCGTTGTACAGACCGACGTTAACAGCAGCCTGTCTGTGCACACGGAGACCGACTCTGTCGTCCGGTGATCTAGTACATCGGTATGCAAATGCGCTTTGTGACACAAGTGACGGTACGCATTTCAGATTGTTGCCGCGCATGCGTACATGCATACCAGTTGTGTGCACCCCTGGCTATAGCTATATGGTGGAATGACTCTTTCCCCTGACTACTGCCGTCTGTGTTGTATTCTTTTCTGTTGAGCTCTCCAAAATGAATCCATACCTAAACTGATGAGAATAGTGTGTCAGAGTGTGACTCACAGTGAGGGCGCACCCTGCAGACCCTGGGCCAGGTGCTGCAGAGCGGACAGCTGAGCCAGCTGCTGCACCGAGGAGGAGCCGTCTGCAGGGGCCAGCAGCAGGGGCCCACTCAGGTAGTCAGCCAGGAGCTACACACACACACACACACACACACACACACACACACACACACACACACACACACACACACACACACACACACACACACACACACACACACACACACACACACACACACACACACACACACACACACACACACACACACACACACACACACACACACACACACACACACACACACACACACACACACACACACACACACACACACACACACACACACACACACACACACACTAAGATGACACAAGATAGATTCTGGACCAGTGTTCTGCTGCTCCCGTCTGTTCTCACCTGCTGGTAGTGGAAGTCCACATAGAGGTCACTGCTGAAGGTCAGAGGGCTCCTCCACATCACTCTCCTCAGGGACAGGAAGATGGAGCCGTCATCCAGCAGGAAGTCGAACAGATACTCTTCAGCGTGGAGGGGACGCACCATCCCATCTGACGGAGGACCAGCAGATCACCTGTCACTTTGACCCTTTCACACACGCATGCCACTCTCTGCCTCTAGAGGCCTCTCACTGATAATGAAAAGGTGGGCGGAGTTTGGTGTCATCATGAAGCAGCGTAGGGTCATGAGAGTTCTGCTTCCTCAGTGTTCATGATTTTACCGTCAATAGTGAATAAGGTGTGACATTATAAATCAAAGTAGTTTCTCTGATGAATTCAGTTCCAGACGTCCTATCATTACAATTCTTCATCAGGTAAACATATAGGTTTAAAAAGCACCCAGATCTAAAAAGTTGATGGTAAAAAGATGTCTTAAAAGCAGATATAAAGACAGTACATGACTTCTGTGTCTGGTAGTCAACGAATATGATGTCATCACAGGAAAACATCACCTTCATTCAAATGACACATTTCTCTGTGTATGTGCACAACACAAAACTAATATATATATATATATATATATATATATATAAAACATAGAACTAGTCACTTTTAGACATTTGAATGCTGAAAAATAAAACATGCTGCCTTTAACTTGCATCGTTATAAGAGGTTCCCTCAATGAATAATGTCCATATCTCTGAAGTGACACTTTGGCTTTATCCTCAGGGTTTGAAGATAAATTAAAATATCCACTGTATTTTTTAAAGTGTTGATATTGTGTTCTGTGTAACTTTAAGAGTAGGGGTGTACTGTTTTCTGCATGGGATAAACGGTTTTATTTCTAAATGTGTATGTATTACTTTGGCGTCAGTCATCAGTTGGCCTTGGCGTGTCTCCTGACAGTCATCCGCAGAGTGTCTTACCTTGGCGTCGGTTGGCGAGGATGGAGAACTCTTTGATTTCTGTCAGGGTTAAGACTCCCATCTCTTTACAGAAGTCTGTGACTGCTTCTCCTGCCAACTACAGGAAGATACAAAATACCACCAGGAGGTATGAATAAATAAAAGAAGTCTGGTTTGGTTCACACATAAGTAGGCGTATATAACTCTTACACTGAAGCTGCGTATCTTGATGGGGAATTCCACTTCTCCTGGCAGCTGGATGGGAACACGTCGAGAAGTTTTCCCAGCCTGAAGAAAAACAGGCGAAATGTAAACGCCTTGATAATGATGGGATATAACAGTTTATTAGATGTTTCGATTTGCTTCAGTGTGTAGGTAACTTGCCAGAATGGCGTCTATCTCCACATGTGACGGGATGTTACGGCGACCGCCAAAAGTGAGAGAGCGCTGCATGTTCTCCTGACACACACACGCCAGCTCTGAGGACACGGGGTGTTAGGAAGAGCCATTCCATTTATATATACATTGTAATAATATACATGTTATATATTGTAGTATAATGTGCACATTTTACTTTAATGTCTTGTGTTAATATCAATATTTACTATATCATTTTAACTTTTATTGGACATTTTGCTTCACATTCTTATGTTTATATAAAACATTTAATTGTATTCATTTTATCTTTGTATTGCACATTCTTTGTAAGACTTCTTGTGTTTATATTCATTTATTATCCTGTTTCATTTCATTATTATCGTTATATCGTTATTTTTATTGGACATTTTTACTTTAACTTCATATTTTTTTATAAATATCTTTATTTGCTTTAATTTAAAGGTGTTGCACATTCTTACTCTAACTTCATATGTTTGTATAAATACTTGTATTATTTTAGTATACTTAGTATAGTATTTTGTCTAAATCTTTTTATTTATTGAATTCTAAATCGAGCAGCTTGCACAAAACCCAAATTCCCCCGCGGTAAATAAAGTATTCTGATTCTGATTCAGATTTTGAATCAGCTGCTTATATGTAGCGTTTTATATCATATCATATTTTGATATTACAATAACTGAAAGATCAGCACTTAGTGACATCCGTCTGCACGCTTTGTGTTTCTTCTACCTTGGTATGGGTGCTGGTAGTCCTGGGAGATGTCTTGCAGGTGGCGTGTGACAAACGGCTGCAGAGTGTCGGAGCAGGGGAAGAAGCCCGTCATCAGGTTGAGCAGCCGCCAGCCCAGCGTGCAGAAAGACCTGGAGACAGACAACAAGGCAATTGAAATCAACCTGATTATAAAACATGTGATTTCTGCATTTTTGCACACTCAATTCAGGGCCTTATGATAAGTGATCAGGAAAGCTGTAAGGTTGAGATTTTAAAGCTATACATATATACAGTCGATGGGAAGTTGGCATTGACATTGCAGAATGCTAAGAGTGCGATGCAGGAGATCCAGAAACACTGAATCTTCAGAAGAGGCTGGATTTTCGCCTCCCTGCAGTCCCTGGATTTCCTTGCTCTCACTGAGACCTGGATTACTCCATTCAACACATCCACCCCAGCAGCTCTCTCCACAGCATATTCCTTCTCCCATACACCCAGACCCACTGGCAGAGGAGGTGGCACTGGTCTCCTGCTCTCTCCCAAATGGAGCTTTTCCCTCTTCAAGCTACCTAACTTCACTCCTTCCACCTTTGAAGTCCATGCCGTCACAGTAACCCATCCTATACAAAGAACCATTGTTGTTCTCTACCATCCACCAGGCGCCTTGGGGGACTTCTTGGAGGAATGAGATCCTCTCCTCTCACACATCCCTGAATCTGGCCCTCCCGCTGTACTTCTCGGAGACTTCAACCTCCAGACGGGGAAGATAGACGAACTAACATCTCTGTTAACCGCCTTTGCTTTCTCACTGTCTCCGTCCCCACCGACTCATAAAGCTGGCAATGTCCTTGATCTCATATTCTCAAGGAACTGCGCTACTTCTAACCTCTCTGTAAACCCGCTCCACACATCTGATCACTTCTTCATTTCATTCTCTCTACCCCTTTCCAAACATAACAAACTAATCTCTTCTCATCCTGCACCTGTCCGCCGTAACCTCCGTTCCCTCTCCCCTTCAGTAGCGTGTAGGGGTGTAACGGTACACGTACCCGTACCGAAATTATTCGGTATGGGCCCTTCGGTTCGGTACACGTGTGTACCGAAGTGTACCGAATGAATATAACGTTAAACGTAAAAAATTGAGAACGTGAACAACTTCTTGGAAGTAATCTCAGGTGCTGCGTCGCAGCATTCGTAGTACCCCTCACTGCAGTGCGCAGTACCTCAAGCCCCTCCTTCTCAACCTTTGAGGCACGTGACATCCTGTTTCTGTTAATCATGGGCTGAAGTCGAATAGTCCATTTAGCTTAGGAACCTTCCTAAAGGAGTGAAATGACCCGGAAGTCCCTCAGTGGCAGCCATGATAAGTGCCGTTCCAATTCTCTAGAATGATGAGAATGAAAGGAAAGGAGGTTTCAAACTTCCTTTATAACCTCCTTTAGCTTAGGAACCACTGGACCTCCCTCACCGACAGGAGAAGCGAAAATGCTGCCCCACAATGCCTTGCAGCCGCAGCATTTGCCGTCACTCAACAGTCGGCCGTTCACGGAAACAACCGATTATGACGGAGAAATTATATCATGAAAGTTACGGTGCTTATTAAGCATTTTAAAACATAGGTGGTAAGTTGCCAAAGTGCTTTGTTCTGAACGTTCATCAGTATTATAATCAAAAGAGAAATATGAACGTTAGTTTTTACTGAAATTATCAAATAAAGTCAACATCACAGTCTTTACTGAGCTGTGTGGGGTTTGTTCAACTTTTAAAAGATGTTTGAATGGTGATATACACAGAGATAGATGTTAAGGACTAACGTTTATAATAAATACATCTGTATTGATTTAAGATCTTTAGTTCATACAATCATACGTATTGGGATCATTTGTATTAATGTGGACCGGAGGGAGAGGGTGACGAGCATAAGTTTCACTTTCCTTTTTTATTTCAATTCCAACTTTGGTCCTGAAGAATCTGTTTCTCTGTTGTCCACGTTCATAAAGCAAAGCAGCAGCATCAGAGCACGGTGCAGAGTCTCTAGATGAGTCCCTCGTTCTTATTAAACATCCATGTTGTAGTCCGCTGTATAGAAAACTGTAGTTTCCATAGTTTCCCCACAGCAGCAGACGCACATTCATGACGTCCGCTGGCGCATCATAAACACGTCGGATAGTGAAAGTGCATTCGGATTCTCTAAAGTACCGCAGTCTCTTCTCCTAAGTCCTTTTGAATTCTCCTGTCCACTATCCCTTAACCCCGTGACGTTTCACTCAGAGGTCAAGGGATAGACGATAGGGTTAGAACTTAGGAGCTGATTTTTAAACTATCCGACTGCAGCCATAGCGTCTGAGTACGATGGAGGTAAGTATCCCTGAATAAATTAACTATTTGTTTTTGCTGCGGTTTAAAATGTGTTGATTGAAAGTAAAACTTTAATACAGCTACACCATTGTTTGGTGTCCATCCGATTTTCGCGGGAGAGGACTGTTTAATACAGCTACACCATTGTTTGGTTTCCATCCGATTTTCGCGGGAGAGGAGAGCTTCACCATTGTTTGGTTTCCATGGTAGCACGTCACTTTAGCAGCGCGCGCAACTCAAAGTCTTGAAATGCTCCCGTTTTCTGAGGTCTCAAGGCTGGCAAGTATGGTCGTATCCCTGAATAAATTAACTATTTGTTTTTGCTGCAGTTTAAAATGTGTTGATTTTAAGTAAAACTACATTTGTGTTGCTTCAAAATAGTAAGATTTCTGTATAAGCAAAGTCCTGAAAACTTTAGGAAAGTCTTTATATTATTTTTGCACTACTGACAACTAATAACTATACTATGTAATAGTAGGATTGCTGTATAAGCAAAGTCCTGAAAAAACTATGCATAAACTATATTTAAATTCGATTTTTACAAAATAAATGTATATGCAGCTTATTTTATTCCTGCCTATTGCCTAACCATTTTGTTTGTGTTTATTTTCTTTGACCAGAAACACATCACACACTTACACCATGATGGGAGCCCAAAAGTGTATATTTGTAATTCTGGCAGTTATCACTGCCCGTTCTGCCAATACCAGGGTCAGAGGCTTCAGGTGGAATACCATGCCAAAAGCCATTCTTCTGTGAGGCACAGAGGTATAATAAATTGCTCTTTTTAGTGCTGTCTGTATTTTCACATTATTTACAATGAGAGCTTAATGTCTTCAAGCTTATTGACTTTACTATTGTTTCTTGTTTTCAGAGTTCACAATTGTTAAGTGTGGCTGAAGCTGCAGAACAGCAAGCCATTTTCATTGTCTTTATTGCTCACAGACCATAATTAATAGGGGCCAGTTTTTACGGCATGTCTATTCACATGAGCCAAACGCTGTGACTGTAGGGCGACTTCCAGCACCTGCCCAGCTCCCCCCACCATCTCACCTGCTCACTGCAGCACCTGCCCAGCACCCCTCACCATCTCACCTGCTCACTGCAGCACCTGCCCAGCTCCCTCCACCATCTCACCTGCTCACTGCAGCACCTGCCCAGCTCCCTCCACCATCTCACCTGCTCACTGCAGCACCTGCCCAGCGCCCCCCACCATCTCACCTGCTCACTGCAGCACCTGCCCAGCTCCCTCCACCATCTCACCTGCTCACTGCAGCACCTGCCCAGCGCCCCCCACCATCTCACCTGCTCACTGCAGCACCTGCCCAGCACCCCTCACCGCAGCACCTGCCCAGCACCCCTCACCATCTCACCTGCTCACTCCAGCACCTGCCCAGCACCCCTCACCATCTCACCTGCTCACTCCAGCACCTGCCCAGCACCCCTCACCATCTCAACTGCTCACTGCAGCACCTGCCCAGCTCCCCCCACCATCTCACCTGCTCACTCCAGCACCTGCCCAGCTCTCTCCACCATCTCACCTGCTCACTGCAGCACCTGCCCAGCTCCCCCCACCATCTCACCTGCTCACTCCAGCACCTGCCCAGCTCCCCCCACCATCTCATCTGCTCACTCCAGCACCTGCCCAGCTCCCTCCACCATCTCATCTGCTCACTGCAGCACCTGCCCAGCGCCCCCCACCATCTCATCTGCTCACTGCAGCACCTGCCCAGCTCCCTCCACCATCTCACCTGCTCACTGCAGCACCTGCCCAGCTCCCCCCAC
Source organism: Pseudochaenichthys georgianus (assembly GCF_902827115.2). Taxonomy (NCBI): domain Eukaryota; kingdom Metazoa; phylum Chordata; class Actinopteri; order Perciformes; family Channichthyidae; genus Pseudochaenichthys; species Pseudochaenichthys georgianus. The sequence continues at coordinate 804,811 of NC_047525.1, read as the reverse complement.
CATCTCACCTGCTCACTCCAGCACCTGCCCAGCTCCCCCCACCATCTCACCTGCTCACTCCAGCACCTGCCCAGCTCCCCCCACCATCTCACCTGCTCACTCCAGCACCTGCCCAGCTCCCCCCACCATCTCACCTGCTCACTCCAGCACCTGCCCAGCTCCTCCCACCATCTCATCTGCTCACTGCAGCACCTGCCCAGCTCCCCCCACCATCTCATCTGCTCACTGCAGCACCTCCCCAGCACCCCTCACCATCTCACCTGCTCACTCCAGCACCTGCCCAGCGCCCCCCACCATCTCACCTGCTCACTCCAGCACCTGCCCAGCGCCCCCCACCATCTCACCTGCTCACTCCAGCACCTGCCCAGCGCCCCCCACCATCTCATCTGCTCACTCCAGCACCTGCCCAGCTCCCCCCACCATCTCACCTGCTCACTGCAGCACCTGCCCAGCACCCCTCACTCCAGCACCTGCCCAGCTCCCCCCACCATCTCACCTGCTCACTCCAGCACCTGCCCAGCTCCTCCCACCATCTCATCTGCTCACTGCAGCACCTGCCCAGCTCCCCCCACCATCTCACCTGCTCACTCCAGCACCTGCCCAGCGCCCCCCACCATCTCACCTGCTCCTTGCTCCCCGTCATCCTGCTTCTGAAAAGCGACATAGGCCTAAAAAAACTGTAAATTGTCCACACTGAAATCTAAAATTAAACAAGAACAATTATAAAACACATGTGCGTCGCAAGCACACAACATATTTTGAAACGGTCTCCAAGGAAAGACATCTGCAAAGCCAGTGTATTGATGAACACAATGGTGTGTTTGCAGTGGAGAAGACATTTTCAGGCCCAGCAACACCAATACACGTCATTAAAAATACTTGGGGACCAACACATAAAGTCATGTGCGAGGTTCATCTATGCGAACTCAATGCTGACTTTGCCCGAAGAAGTGGTATGCTGCCTTATGAATGTCATTTGCAATCATTGCTGTACTGCCCACCTGCACGCAACAAACCATTAACTCTGCAAAAGGAATCATTGACTACAATGGTTCAGGAGAAATGGTTTGGTGAGGAGCGCAAGGCCAGTCTTGTACAGTGGCAACAAGAGGCAGAGGCTAAGGGTGTGCCCCTGTCTGTCCTGCTCACTGTTGGTGGACCAGAAACCAAATATCACATTTCTGTGTATGAGCCTAAGGCTTCATACTACAGTAGGCTGGGAAGGGTTGTGGTTGCATACAACAGCAAGCAGAACAGCTGGCATTGTCCTTGTGCTAAACCAAGACCATCATGCACCCATAAAGCCATCGGGAAATGGCACCTCTTTGACACAAGAAGACAACTGTTCAGGACAGTTAAGTTGACGGATATTGAAGAATCCATTCCACCAAATACTTTCACTGAGCAGGATAGTGAACCAGGAGAGGACCATTATCCACCTAGTGAGACTGGCATCAAGCGGATGCTAAACTACCTATCGGGTAATACAAAAATTCCAGCGGAACTCCCACAGGCTACCATCCAGCAGTCAAGAGATGCCGGTGCACTAGATGCTCATCTGAAGCACCTCATCCCTAAAGAAGCCATGTGTAAGGAATGCAATGGCCCTCTGAGTGATCCAGTGCTGATCACTGCAAAAAGCAGGATTCTCACAACCACTGGGGTGGCGGAAGGTCAGTAAAAGCACAGTTGTACTATTGATTTTATCTTGTAACATTTGTATGATCTTAATGTCCGTGATTCAGACATACAAATAATAAAAGAAGAAATAGTTTTACTGGTGTCATTAGGACGGCAAGTAATATTTTGGTTGACATTTTCTTTTCAGGCATATCCACCTACCGAAGAAAATGTTTGAATTGCAGCCTGATGTACAGGTACCAGGAGTGGGAGGATGGGCTCCACAATTATGATGACCACGTGATCCTTTCTCTGCATTTGTGCCTGACAATAAGGAATGCATTACAGGTGAGGAGATTTGGAAGTTAATGTGTTGTGTTTACTGAAGGATGTCATGTCAAATACATTTAAAGATAGACCTTGGTTAATTTCAGTTAGACTCATCTGCCTCCCAACATTTTTTTTTCTTTGTAATCCCATTGTGTTCTGTCCCAGAGTGAGTTTTGTGTTTGTCCCTGTGTTAAATCAACCATGGGTTTATGGGTTATGGTATTGATTAGTTAATTTAGCATTAATGTGGGTCACAAACTGATATTTTACATGTGTATTGAAATGTTTACTTTTCTCTCAACATTTTTACAGACACATACTGCTGTCAGCAGAGTTATTGAAATGATTGAGACAACAGAGAAAGGGTTCTCCATGCCTATCTACATTTCGAGGCCCTTACTGACCATGATCACATTTATGCATGTGTAACATGTGGATACCATCCACCTGTTGTTGTGATGGACCTTCACAAGAAAGGTGTCTTTAATATGCCAGGTGAGTTTGATCAGCCGTAATATTACATGTATAGACTTTTTGCTATCTGAATTACAATAAGATCAACATTATGCAAGTTGTGCCTTGCAATACCATGCTGGGCATATACTGTTATTGTCAGTTAATTTGTTTATGCATGTAACATCATATGATAGCAGGGTATACATGGTTGTTCTAATGTAGTTATCTGAGATAATCACAAATGTTTCATATAACAGTCAGTGAAATCCAGAGACCATCCCAAGACTATGATGGACATGTGGACCTCAAGAAATTCTGGGATGCTGTGGCTGTGGAAATGCTCAGTCGGGGTTTCATTCCATGTAGGTCATGCAGAATGAAAAGCCAGCTATTAAGATCCAAATGTTTATCTGAATTATATGAATGTATGAACATGAGAATGGTTTCTGAAACAATGCATTTTACAATTGTCCCTAAAGATGGTAAGAAGAACCCCTTTGTTGTGCCTCTGAGTTACAACAACTGGGCACCATGGACCGGCCCCAGACCAGGCAGTCTGACCTCATCCTGAACACTGAATTTGAAAAGATCCCTACAACTACAATGTCAGATGACAGTGAGCACCTGGAGGTCACTGAGGAGCGGCTTTCTGATAAGATCATCAACTTGAAGGTGATTATAATGTGAAATAATTTGGAAAATGCACCATGCATGTAATTAAAATATACTTTATTTGCAGAATTGGCTTACTAATTAATTTCTACAACAGGTAGAGGAAGTAAGGGCACTCAGCAAAAAATGTGGTCTGGACACCAAAGGCTCCAAGACAGATCTTGTCCTCAGACTTAGAGATAAGATGTCAAATAGAGTGACTTATAACAAAGTCTTTGAGAAAGTTTGGGGTGCCTCAGGTTAGTGAAATAACATCGTAATTATATTCTAAGATGATTACACCTGTTCATATTTCGTGATTTGCATCGTTTTTCACACAGATCATGGAGTTATGTATTTGAACACATTTCATCCCCAAAGATCCCGACCATCATGTTACTAACTTAGACCTCTGCTTTCAGGTGGCTGGGCTGATACTTGCCCATGTGGGGTTGTCTATTCAGTTAAATTTAACCTCAGAGCAGAGAGGCCCACGGGATTATGTGGATCTTTTGCTGTCGTGAAAACACTTTCCCAATGTCACTGTGTATGACCATTCAAGGGGCGGTGCATGGTAACCGTCGACAGCCAGAGACATTTCATCCTTTTCAAGGACGGTTAATGGAGCCTACTCCGGAGAACATGAAGCAGGCTTCAGAGGGCAAGCTTCATGTGAATATGCCATGGTTGAAACACCCCAAAGTTCCAACAGATGAAAATGGCCACCCTCTCACTGGTTCTTCGGAGCATTATGCACTGAGTGATGTATTCCACCAGGGGAACAGCAAAGATGAAAGGGATGTTCTCAGGAGGATAGGGCATGTGCCAGAGCTGGCGGGGCGCATAAACAGTCAATGTGCAGAACAACTGTTTTCAGGAATGAGAAAAAATATATATTTTTTAAACATGACAACACCCTCAACACACATATTTCTACAAAGAAATATACTACATCACTACAATGTGACGAGAAACAACAAAGCTAAAGAGCAATACAGAAACATCATCCCAGCAGATGTGGAAACGCAGCTTGATGCCAATGGGAGGATATCATTAGGTGAAGCATTTCTTAGAATCATCATGTTCTTGTTCTTTTATGTGGTTATCTGGAGATATCTACTAAAAACTAATATTATTTAATGTCAACAGCTCCTCCTTCACAAGTTGGGATGGCCACTGCATCTTCAGAACGCCACGGAGACGGTCAGGAGCAGCAGGAGTGTGAGTTATCTGCTTGATATTGAGAACTTGTATTCATACAAGTCATACTGTATAAAGACACACATTTTCTGTTGTTGATTTTTTATCAAGTGAATGATGCCAAGGACCAGGGAAACTTGAATTGTATCAACACAATTATGGCAAGCAAAGGTTGCTGGGGACAGGAGCTTCAGGAGGTTCAAAAAAAACAAGTAAAGTGAACTACTCAGCGGATTCAAAAATATTGTATATATGCTAAATATGATTTAAAATGCCGGTTTTCATTTTACTTTTTCTTCCTTTAGCTGGCACAGGTTCTGGACAAGACCCAAAGTCCAAAGACACATCTGGCCTGTGTGAGCAACATGGTTCTCACACGGTCAGATTTTGGAGTTTGGGTTTGGCTAATGACATGGATGGGATGGTAATCAGAGGGATCACGCTCTTTGTTTCTTGTACTTTTTCTAACTGATTTTGTTTTAATTGTTGGCATGTTTCATGTACTCTGTATTTTTCTGACTGTGTTTGTATTCTGCCAGATCCTGAACAGCTGTCTTCAAGTTATTGAGAAGGTATTGAAGCTGTTCTAAAATATGTAGATATATGTATAAAACATACTATATTATACCAAACAATTATAAGATATTACATTATGAAACTGCATCTGTTACAGAGAGTAGATGGCGTGTGTGCTGCCAACAGCCATGTTATAGCTGCCTGGTTTCCACCATCTTCCACCATCAATCCGATGCAACACCTGCCGGTATCTGGATCATGATTACCCATGTTGCTGCTCCATGTTCTCGTACCAACTCATTACTGAAGTCACATCAACACATCCAACGGCTTCTCCTTCCAGCGTGGGAACCTGGACACTCTGTGTGAGTAGTTCAGTCTTTGCTATTGTTTGTTTACTGTACAATGCAGTTTGCCATGCCGCAAATAGTGTTTCTATCTTTAAATTCAACGCTTCATTTAGTTGTATAATACTACAACTTTATAATATAACGTTTGTATGTCAAAGTATACCTGTTGATATTGGAACGTGTGATATTAACAGATACTGAGGCCACAAGCTAGGGAGATTGTCTTTCTAGATCCGCTCCGTGGCGCTGGCTGGAGAGATGATGGTCGCACCAAACCATTCAGGTCTGTTGGCGCACAGTTCCATCACATCCGGACAGTGGTAGTTCTGTTTTAGACCACTTGTCTATCTTTTTTTAATCTATGGCTCTGTTTTATTTGAACTAACATGGGATGCATTGTATTTAATAAAAGGCATTGAACAGAACCATAGATGCCACTTGACAGCGGGGCTGTTCTGTTTTACCCCTTAATGACTTTTTTTTTGGAAGTTCAAGTTTGTTCCTGTTCCAACAGTGTTCAAAGATTTTCTGCCTGATATTCGAGTACTTATAACGTTGAATTAAATTGTACTTATTCTTAACTTGCTTATGCATTGTGTTCACAGAAACCTTGCTCAGATCTTGTGCCCAGGGCATTGGGCAAGTCTTGGTGTGGATGATGTCCAGGTTAGATTTGTTAAAATTATTCTACTGAAGAGTATGATGTAATTGTCATTTTTGACACTTTTGACTTTTCACACTACAGGCCTACCAAGACAAGGGTTCTCCAACAACTGTGGGTTGTTTGTTTTGATGGTAAGATACTGGATATACAGTATACATATAGTAGTCCTATTTTTCTGTTTATAATAATGTATACAAATGTATAATGCTTTCAGCATGCTATGCACTCCATTATTGCTCATAGTTTGAGACATGCTGTGATTTATTTATATCCAAAACAACATTCACGGAGGAATATTATTTGTCAATGAACACCATAGCATCACAACAACCTAACATAATATAGTATTTCTTTATTTACAGTACGCATTTTACATTGTGGCCAGAGCCCAATTTGATTTCAATGAGGTATGTATAAATAAGGGTTTCATATTTCAGTTTTTCATTGATATCACTTGTGGATACAAGACTTTTCAGGACATGTGTTGTTGACTCATCTGGTTGTGTGCTTTTTATATTCCAAGACAAACATGCAGCAAATTAGGCACTGGTGGTGCCTAGTTCTCCTCAAAAACGTTCCCATGCCGTATGTTTCTTTCATTTTACAATTTACATTTGCATTCTTGAAACTATTTCTTACACTGTAACCTGACTATATCATTTGTAATGAATGTTTTTAATGTTTGACTTTCATTCACCAAGGTCTGAACAACAGAGGTCGCAAGACTGCAAGAGGCGACGGGAGGAAAAGGCAATGCAGGTGGAAGTTGTTGAATCACAAATGATAAAGTCTTGAAACAGTGTGAGTGTTAAACATATAACCTGTCTTTGTCAAATATATTTCAGGATGAAGAGGTTCCACAAAAGAAGCAGGCCATCATTTGAATGCGTCATGTGTGAGCGCTGCTGGGGGGGAGCTGTTACAATCTGTATTAGGTTCACTAATGCCTCAAAATGTAGTAGTTGTCAGAATCTGTCTGTTTTATGTTGTCCTGTCCCTGTCTCTGTGTTCAATAAAATTGAAAGTCCTGAATTCAAAGTGTTTCTTAAGTAAAAGAGTATAAGTATTATCAGCTAAATGTACTCGAAGTATCAAAAGTAGAAGTACATGCGGAATGGCTCTGTTCACAGTATTATATTACCATTGATATTATCCTGTCAATTCTATCAATTTGTCAATACGATAGCACTTTTTTAATATTTTTTAAAATACCGGTAGGAAATAATGTGATATGATTTCATTTATATCACATGTTTTTCAGTAAAAAGTGAGTAAATATACTCTGAATATTGCCTCTGAAATTAAAAAGTTAAAAAACAAATGAAGGCCCTTTCTTGAAGTCATAACAGAAATAATTGATGCAATTAACATGCAAATAGACATTAAAATATGCTTTGAAGGTTGTTAATGTGTTTCATTTGAGTTTTACATTTTTAAATGCTGTTGCCATGGCGACAGATCACTCGCCATCATCATTGGTATCATTATATATATATTATGTTAAAATAGTTAATACTCTGACGCTATGATTAACAGCACAGAACTGTGAAGCTCGTCACGTGCCTCAAAGGTTGAGAAGGAGGGGCTTAGGTTGAGAAGGACGGGCCGTTAGTCACGTGCCTCAAAGGTTGAGAAGGAGGAGCCTTGAGGTACTGCCGCTACTGTCAGATGAGGGCTTCTCGACGGAGGGCCGGTTTAGTCACGTGCCTTTTCCAAGGTTTGAGAAGGAGGGGCTTTTTCAGATTGAGAAGGAGGGGCCCGTTAGTCACGTGCCTCAAAGGTTGAGAAGGAGGAGCTTGACGTTCCGTGCCGCACTGCAGTGAGGGGCCTTCTCAGAAGGAGGGGCGTTAGTCACGTTGCCTTCAACGGTTGAGAAGGAGGAGCTTGAGGTACTGCGGCCACTGCAGTGAGGAGGGCTCTCCGTGTTAACGGGAGATCTTCTCCGCGAACGAGGCTTTCACTTAGGACCATCAACAAAATGACTTTTTACAATTAGAACAGATAACATTTTCTTTTAATAAATCGACAGCTTCTCGATCGTGTGAATGTGAAGCAAATTCACTAGAGCATACATTTATTGAACACACCTCTTTTTATTGCATTTTAATACTTTAAATTAGGGCTGTCAGTCGATTAAAATATTTAATCGCGATTAATCGCATGATTGTCCATAGTTAATCGCGATTAATCGCAAATTAATCGCACATTTTGATCTGTTCTAAATGTACCTTAGAGGAATATTTTTCAAGTTTTTAATACTCTTATCATCATATGAGTGGACAAATATGCTTTATGCTAATGTTTGTTATCATTTGAACAATGACAAATATTCTCATGAATATTAAACACAACAACCTCTGAACATTACAAATATTCGCCTCAATTCAACCTGGAACCAGTCTCATACAATACAAATGGGGGGTGGGTGTGTGTGTGTGTGTGTGTGTGTGTGTGTGTGTGTGTGTGTGTGTGTGTGTGTGTGTGTGTGTGTGTGTGTGTGTGTGTGTGTGTGTGTGTGTGTGTGTGTGTGTGTGTTGTGTGTGTGTGTGTGTGTGTGTGTGTGTGTGTTGTGTGTGTGTGTGTTGTATCGTGGAGCTATGTGCAACTCAAGGCATATGCTCGAACGGGAGCTGCCTGGACGCTGCAATCATGTTGCTGCAATCATGAGTGTACAATGTCCCGCTGTCTGCTTCCTGCATCAAGTCAAGTGCTCGGCGCAGTTGTGTGGATCGAGCGCTCCTCTGTTTTCATTGAAACAGCTTCTTTATATCCGTTAGCTGCAGCTAGCTAGGCACCCGATGCTAACAACAACAATGCACGTAAGGTCTCTCCCTCGCTCGCTCGGGCCACACATACACACACCCTCCCGGTCCTCTCGATGGCCAGTCGGTGCCTGCCGGTGAGCGTTGAAGTGTGGTCTGCCACAAGCGGGCGGCAGGAGCGGGGCTGTCAGCAGCATCAGTTTGTAGATGGTATTGAAACTCGATGCACTCTGAAACTACGGGGCGGCCGAGGAAAAAAATACACATGCGTTAATCGCGTTAAAATAATTAGTGGCGTTAATTCTTTTTTGCGTTAACGCGTTATTAACGCGTTAACTTGGACAAGCCCTACTTTAAAATACGTTTTATTAATATTTTTGATGGAAACATTTGCTTATTATTCCATACCTTCCAGGTCATGTGACCGATTCACTCAAAATCAATGTTGGGTCAAAGAACTACACTGGCTGCATAGGACACACCTCTTTTTATTGCATTTTAATACTTTAAATATTTTATATTAATAATTTGATGGAATAATTAGCTTATTTCTTCAATACCTTCCAGGTCATGTGACCTAATCACTCAAAATCAGTGCTGGGTCAAAGAACTACACTGGCTGCATAGGACACACCTCTTTTTATTGCATTTTAAAACTCTAAATATTTTATATTAATATTTTGATGGAAAAATGAGCTTATTGCTTCAATACCTTCCAGGTCATGTGACCAATTCACTCATAATCAATGTTGGGTCAAAGAACTACACTGGATGAATAGGACACACCTCTTTTTATTGCATTTGAATACTCTAAATATTTTTATATTAATATTTTGATGGAAAAATTAGCTTATTGCTTCAATACCTTCCAGGTCATGTGACCGATTTGCAAAACTGGACCCATGCAGGACTCTGCCCCAGAGGCTTTAAGTTGAAGCTTAACCCTTGTGAATCCCTTTTAAAAACGTTACTCTGAAAACACTAACGACAAAATGTCCGCATCTAAAAATACTGTAATAATGATATTATAGGCTATGTTAATATTGTTGTTCCACTTTCAATTTACATCTTTTAACCCAATTCAGTGCTGATCATAATTATCAAATGTTCATTCATTTTTATTTTTGTCGCTAGGGATTTGAAAGTCACTATTTTTATTACACATACACTTATTAAGAACATGTTTCCAAAAAACTCACATCTTTACCAAATGTCGTGCCATATTCTTAACACAATCAGAATGCTCGCAAAATTAAACAGTGTCATGGATTATACATTTCCTTAGGGAGGCATAAGGGTTAATGTGCTTATTTAATTAAATACTACAACCATCACAGTAGGATGTTAACATCATTTACTGTAATTGACCCAAGGATGGCAGATTGCTTAAAGTTGCATTGTAGTCTTACGATAAGAGATACAGTAATTAAATGAGATTTTTTACTTTTGTAATGTTTGTATTTAGGAAAATATGTCAGTGAAAGAGGGAGAGATGGACAGCACAGTATTAAGAAACAGTCTTACAGCGCACCTACGGGTGAGGAAGACGAGGACACAAGTCAGGATGACAGGGAAATAAGTAACGCACAGCCACAGTCTGAGATAGACCAACAAAGTACAGAGACAGCCACCAAAATGACAACAAAAATGAACGGAAAGGGACAAACAGGCAAGGACAAGAAAGGGCCAGAAAAGGATAAATAACGAAAAAGAAACAAACGTAAAACAGGGACAGAGCCTGTGGGGAAAGATGAAGATAAGAGCAATGAAGAAAAACAGTCTTACAGCGCACAGTGGGTCATTCTACAGAAAAGGTGGAATCTGGGTGATACAAATCTGCTGAAATATATTCCTTCTAAAAACATCTAAAACCTGTTAAATAGCAATAACTAACTCTTAACTTGACCACAACAAGTAGAGCTTAAAGTATTTTAATTATTTTTATACTTTATACAAAGCTTATTTGTATAGGAATGTCACTGGTGTTACGTGTTACCAGGAAGAAGAGTAACACCAGTGACGGTAACACCAGTGACAATTTGGAGAAAACACTACCATTTTAACAAAATGGCTGCCATGTGTCAGACCAAATATGGCTTCAGTCAATATCAAAATCGTTTAACTCTTCAATACAATACATTTTCCCATTCAAATGTTCACCCCTAGAGCTATGCAATGAGTAACACTCAGTAACAAAGTACAGAGACAGCCACCAAAATGACAATAAAATGAACAGAAAGTGCAAAGCAGGGACAAAAAAGTTCAAAATTGCCATGACAAGAAAACAATGGAACAAAATTAAACCTAAACATGGCAAAAAAAAACTCCGTCCCCCCTGGACTGATAACTTTTATCAGGAATTTTTGAAAAATAATCCATGCTGCACACTTGCTTTCCAGCATGTTAAAACAAATGATAGCCGTAAAAAGAATTCGCCATTTTTCTGTGCCTCTGAAAAATGCACATTTAATGAATGCAACGCTGTCTACAGTTTCTCAAAAAGTACAGGCCAAAATCAACGGATACAAACATCATTTTAAAAGTCATGTGCATTGGTGAAGTTATACACCATAAAGATCAAAGGCGATTTAGACCAGCAAAATACACAAGAAGAGGAACAATTTCCAAAGCCTTAACCAGTGGTGTCAGCAATTAATTTCACTATGTTAAGACAGACATAAGCAGAAGCCTCACCAAAGACGTGTTAAAGAAAATATCCTCTGAAGTGAAGAAAAGTGCAAGGCTCCACGATGACATGATGCTTGAACTCATGTTGAGTCAAAACATAATCAAGAGAGCAGCAGCAGTCATGTGCCAGTGTAGTTCTTTGACCCAGCACTGATTTTGAGTGAATCGGTCACATGACCTGGAAGGTATTGAAGAAATAAGCTAATTTTTCCATCAAGATATATATATAAAATATTTAGAGTGTTAAAATGCAATAAAAAGAGGTGTGTCCTATTCAGCCAGTGTAGTTCTTTGACCCAACATTTATTTTGAGTGAATCGGTCACATGACCTGGAAGGTAAGCAATATGCTCATTTTCGCATTAAAATATATATAAAAATATCTTAAGTATTAAAAGGGCTGTCAAACGATTACAATTTTTAATCAGATTAATCACAGTTTAAAAATTAATTAATCATGATTAATCACCATTCGAACTATGTCCAAAATATGCCATTTATTTATGTATATTGTTGTGGGAATGGAAAGATAAATGAAAGAAGGGATATATCCATTTAACATACAGTATGTATGTTTATTATAACTTTTTTCTGTGTGTCAAAATGAAAGACAGCCCACACACCTATCAATCATCAAACTGTGGGGTCTTAATTCATTAGTGTTGATTTCTATCAACGGGGGAGTACTTCAGGAAAGTCGACGGGGGGGAGTACTTCGTGACCACAGAGTGTGAACGTTGTGATCAGCTGTTTTAGCGCAGTTCTCCAGTGAAGGGGGGGAGTCTCCCTCCGCAGCCGGTTGGCGTAGTTTTGGCACAACTCCGTTGTACAGACCGACGTTAACAGCAGCCCTGTCTGTGCACACGGAGACCGACTCTGTCGTCCGGTGATCTAACCGCCTTCTGGAAAAGCTTCACAAGTACGTCGGTACGCAAATGCGCTTTGAGACACAAGTGACAGACAGTACGCATTTCAAATTACGCATTTCAGATTACGCACATAACCTGCGTACCAGTTAGTGCACCCCTGTACTACAGCAAAAGTATTCTCTGTCGGGACTTCCTGCAACAACACCACGCCGCTATCTTGATTCTGATTGGCCAGAAGACATTATCAAAGATGTTCTATTGAGAAGATCACTACGTGACAAAAGTTTTCAAAACCGTTTCTGGTCTTCGGTATTTCCAGACAAGTGGCTACTGAAATCAATCTTACTAACTGCTGTCTGTGCAATTTACTCCGCGCGAGTTGGCGGACTTTATTTTGCTTACTTTAACATCATCTTTCATGGTGGGGCTCAGCCATTTCTTGGTATGGGTGTAGCCCACCCCAGCCATACCCTGGCACTGCCACTGGTGGGATGTATGGGGCGGGCCATTCTGCACATGCGTTAAATGCGTTAAATAGTTTAACGCAATTAATTCAAAAAATTAATTACCGCCGTTAACGCGATAATTTTGACAGCATTAATTAAAATGCAATAAAAATAGGTGTGTCCTATGCAGCCAGTGTAGTTATTTTATCCAGCACTGATTTTGAGTCATTGGGTCACATGATCTAGAAGTTATTGAAGAAATATGCAAATGTTTCCATACAAATATTAAAACGTATTTAAAGTATTAAAATGCAATAAAAAGAGGTGTGTTCAACAAATGCACGCTCTAGCGTGGATTTGCTTCACATTCACTCGATCGGCAAGCTGTCGAGTTAATAAAAAGAAAAATGTTCTTGTGTAATTGAAAAGTCATTTGTTGATGGTCCCTAAGTGAAAGCCTCGTTTCGCGGAGAAGATCTCCCGTCGTAATGCAGTCAGCAGCAGGGAAACTGACGCTGCTGGCGGGTCCGCGAATGTCCGTCGAATATGCAACCGAAAACTAAATTCACCGCGGGGTCTAAATGAGACTACTAACTGTCATTACACCAAACATTAGTCAGTGAATGTCCGAAGTTTGTATGTTATAAAAATAGTGGCTTAACACGGACTGCATTTAATGCATTTCAGAGCATTGCCTTAGCTATTGACTTCTGCCGATTGCATTTCCACTTCAACTTTTGGAAAAATGTTGTTA